>NW_027515383.1:0-55320 GCF_048772815.1 Callospermophilus lateralis
AGCTCTAAATCCAACATGGTTTGTAGTAGCTCTTTGAAACTTGACAAAATAAAAGAGTTCCCAGTTTTGTCTCCATGGTTTGTTTCCTCTTCAAGTAGCCCTAGGCACAGACTGTGGAAAAGCACTTTCATTGAGATGGGTTGCAAAGCTTCTAAGAAATAACGATTTTACCAAATACCAGCAAATATTTTTTCACCCAAAAAAATGATACTTGGTGCTAATGATCAGTACACAAATTCCACTTAGCTCACCAAATTTTGTTCTTCTAGTTTGAAGCTTCTTCTACTGTAGCAGTTTTTATATATATTTTTCCCTCTTTTCTCTCCTATATAGATAGATGAATTTGGAACTCTAAATCCAACATGGTTTGTAGTAGCTCTTTGAAACTTGACAAAATAAAGGAGTTCTCAGTTTTGTCTCTATGGTTTGTTTAATCTTCAAGTCGCCCTAGGCACAGACTGTGGAATAGCACTTTCATTGAGAGGGGTTGCCAAGCTGCTAAGAAATAACGAGTTTCGGAAATACCAGCAAATATTTTTTCACCCAATCTTGATGATACTTGGTGGTAATGATCAGTACACAAATCCCACTTGGCTCACCAAATTTTGTTCTTCTATGTTGAAGCGTTCGTCTACAGTAGCAGTTTTTATATTTAGGTTTCACTCGGTTCTCTCATATATAGATAGTTGAATTTGGAACTCTAAATCCAACATGGTTTGTAGAAGCTCTTTGACACTTGACAAAATAAAGGAGTTCTCAGTTTTGTCTCTATGGTTTGTTGCCTCTTCAAGTAGCCCTAGGCACAGACTGTGGAAAAGCACTTTCATTGAGAGGGGTTGCCAAGATTCTAAGAAATAACGAGTTTCCGAAATACCAGCAAATATTTTTTCACCCAATCTTGATGATACTTGGTGCTAATGATCAGTACACTAATCCCAGTTGTCTCACCAAATTTTGTTCTTCTAGGTTTAAGCGTTCGTCTACAGTAGCAGTTTTTATATTTAGGTTTCCCTCTGTTCTCTACTATATAGGTAGATTAATTTGGAACTCTAAATCCAACATGGTTTGTAGTAGCTCTTTGAAACTTGACAAAATAAAGGAGTTCTCAGTTTTGTCTCTATGGTTTGTTTCCTCTTCAAGTAGCCCTAGGCAGAGACTTTGGAAAAGCACTTTCATTGAGAGGGGTTGCCAAGCTTCTAAGAAATAACGAATTTCAGAAATACCAGCAAATATTTTTTCACCCAATCTTCATGATACTTGGTGCTAATGATCAGTACACATTTCCCACTTGGCTCATCAAATTTTCTTCTTCTAGTTTGAAGCTTTCGTCTACAGTAGCAGTTTTTATATTTAGGTTTTCATCTGTTCTCTCCTATATAGATGGATGAATTTGGAACTCTAAATGCAACATAGCTTTTAGTAGCTCTTTGAAACTTGACAAAATAAAGGAGTTCTCAGTTTTGTCTCTATGTTTTGTTTCCTATTCAAGTAGCCCTAGGCACACACTGTGGAAAAGCACTTTCATTGAGATGGGTTGCAAAGCTTCTAAGAAATAACGAGTTTCCGAAATACCAGCAAATATTTTTTCACCCAAACTTGATGATACTTGCTGGTAATGATCAGTACACAAATTCCACTTAGCTCACCAAATTTTGTTCTTCTAGTTTGAAGCTTTCGTCTACAGTAGCAGTTTTTATATTTAGGTTTCCCTCTGTTCTCTCCTATATAAATAGATGAATTTGGAACTCTAAATCCAACATGGTTTGTAGTAGCTCTTTGAAACATGACAAAATAAAGGAGTTCTCAGTTTTGTCTCTATGGTTTGTTTCCTCTTCACGTAGCCCTAGGCACACACTGTGGAAAAGCACTTTCATTGAGATTGGTTGCCAAGCTTCTATGAAATAACGAGTTTCCGAAATACCAGCAAATATTTTTTCACCCAATCTTGATGATACTAGGTGGAAATGATCGGTACACAAATCCCACTTGGCTCACCAAATTTTATTCTTCTAGTTTGAAGCGTTCGTCTACAGTAGCAGTTTTTATATTTAGGTTTCCCTCTGTTCTCACCTATATAGAAAAATGAATTTGGATTTCTAAATCCAACATGGTTACTAGTAGCTCTTTGAAACTTGACAAAATAAAGGAGCACTCAGTTTTGTCTCTATGGTTTGTTTCCTCTTGAAGTAGCTAGAGGCACAGACTGTGGAAAAGCACTTTCATTGAAAGGGGTGGCCAAGCTTCCAAGAAATAACGAGTTTCCGAAATACCAGCAAATATTTTTTCACCCAATCGTTATGATACTTGATGGTAATGATCGGTACACAAATCCCACTTGGCTGACCAAATTTTGTTCTTCTAGGTTCAAGCGATTGTCTACAGTAGCAGTTTTTATATTTAGGATTCCCTCTTTTCTCTCCTATATAGATAGATGAATTTGGAACTCTAAATCCAACATGGTTTGTAGTAGCTCTTTGAAACTTGACAAAATAAAGGAGTTCTCAGTTTTGTCTCTATGGTTTGTTTAATCTTCAAGTCGCCCTAGGCACAGACTGTGGAATAGCACTTTCATTGAGAGGGGTTGCCAAGCTTCTAAGAAATAACGAGTTTAGGAAATACCAGCAAATATTTTTTCACCCAATCTTGATGATACTTGGTGGTAATGATCAGTACACAAATCCCACTTCGCTCACCAAATTTTGTTCTTCTAGGTTGAAGCGTTCGTCTACAGTAGCAGTTTTTATTTTAGGTTTCACTCGGTTCACTCATATATAGATAGTTGAATTTGGAACTCTAAATCCAACATGGTTTGTAGAAGCTCTTTGAGAATTGACAAAATAAAGGAGTTCTCAGTTTTGTCGCTATGGTTTGTTTCCTCTTCAAGTAGCCCTAGGCAGAGACTATGGAAAAGCACTTTCATTGAGCGGGGTTGCCAAGCTTCTAAGAAATAACGAGTTTCCGAAATACCAGCAAATATTTTTTCACCCAATATTGATGATACTTGGTGCTAATGATCAGTACACATTTCCCACTTGGCTCACCAAATTTTGTTCTTCTAGGTTGAAGCGTTCGTCTACAGTAGCAGTTTTTATATTTAGGTTTCCATCTGATCTCTCCTATATATATGGATGAATTTGGAACTCTAAATCCAACATAGCTTTTAGTAGCTCTTTGAAACTTAACACAATAAAGGAGTTCTCAGTTTTGTCTCCATGGTTTGTTTCCTCTTCAAGTAGCCCTAGGCACAGACTGTGGAATAGCACTTTCATTGAGAGGGGTTGCCAAGCTTCTAAGAAATAACGAGTTTCGGAAATACCAGCAAATATTTTTTCACCCAATCTTGATGATACTTGGTGGTAATGATCAGTACACAAATCCCACTTGGCTCACCAAATTTTGTTCTTCTAGGTTGAAGCGTTCGTCTACAGTAGCAGTTTTTATATTTAGGTTTCACTCGGTTCTCTCATATATAGATAGTTGAATTTGGAACTCTAAATCCAACATGGTTTGTAGAAGCTCTTTGAGACTTGACAAAATAAAGGAGTTCTCAGTTTTGTCGCTATGCTTTGTTTCCTCTTCAAATAGCCCTAGGCATAGACTGTGGAAAAGCACTTTCATTGAGAGGGGTTTCAAGCTTCTAAGAAATAACGAGTTTCCGAAATACCAGCAAATATTTTTTCGCCCAATCTTGATGATACTTGGTGCTAATGATCAGTACACATTTCCCACTTGGCTCACCAAATTTTGTTCTTCTAGGTTGAAGCGTTCGTCTACAGTAGCAGTTTTTATATTTAGGTTTCCATCTGTTCTCTCCTATATAGATGGATGAATTTGGAACTCTAAATCCAACATAGCTTTTAGTAGCTCTTTGAAACTTGAAAAAATAAAGGAGTTCTCAGTTTTGTCTCTATGGTTTGTTTCCTCTTCAAGTAGCCCTAGGCACAGACTGTGGAAAAGCACTTTCATTGAGAGGGGTTGCCAAGCTTCTCAGAAATAATGAGTTTCCGAAATACCAGCAAATATTTTTTCACCCTATCTTGATGATACCTGTTGCTAATGATCAGTACACAAATCCCAGTTGTCTCACCAAAGTTTGTTCTTCTAGGTTGAAGCGTTCATCTACAGTAGCAGTTTTTATATTTAGGTTTCCCTCTGTTCTCTCCTATATAGGTAGATTAATTTGGAGCTCTAAATCCAACATGGTTTGTAGTAGCTCTTTGAAACTTGACAAAATAAAAGAGTTCCCAGTTTTGTCTCCATGGTTTGTTTCCTCTTCAAGTAGCCCTAGGCACAGACTGTGGAAAAGCACTTTCATTGAGATGGGTTGCAAAGCTTCTAAGAAATAACGATTTTACCAAATACCAGCAAATATTTTTTCACCCAAAAAAATGATACTTGGTGCTAATGATCAGTACACAAATTCCACTTAGCTCACCAAATTTTGTTCTTCTAGTTTGAAGCTTCTTCTACTGTAGCAGTTTTTATATATATTTTTCCCTCTTTTCTCTCCTATATAGATAGATGAATTTGGAACTCTAAATCCAACATGGTTTGTAGTAGCTCTTTGAAACTTGACAAAATAAAGGAGTTCTCAGTTTTGTCTCTATGGTTTGTTTAATCTTCAAGTCGCCCTAGGCACAGACTGTGGAATAGCACTTTCATTGAGAGGGGTTGCCAAGCTGCTAAGAAATAACGAGTTTCGGAAATACCAGCAAATATTTTTTCACCCAATCTTGATGATACTTGGTGGTAATGATCAGTACACAAATCCCACATGGCTCACCAAATTTTGTTCTTCTATGTTGAAGCGTTCGTCTACAGTAGCAGTTTTTATATTTAGGTTTCACTCGGTTCTCTCATATATAGATAGTTGAATTTGGAACTCTAAATCCAACATGGTTTGTAGAAGCTCTTTGACACTTGACAAAATAAAGGAGTTCTCAGTTTTGTCTCTATGGTTTGTTGCCTCTTCAAGTAGCCCTAGGCACAGACTGTGGAAAAGCACTTTCATTGAGAGGGGTTGCCAAGATTCTAAGAAATAACGAGTTTCCGAAATACCAGCAAATATTTTTTCACCCAATCTTGATGATACTTGGTGCTAATGATCAGTACACTAATCCCAGTTGTCTCACCAAATTTTGTTCTTCTAGGTTGAAGCGTTCGTCTACAGTAGCAGTTTTTATATTTAGGTTTCACTCGGTTCTCTCATATATAGATAGTTGAATTTGGAACTCTAAATCCAACATGGTTTGTAGAAGCTCTTTGAGACTTGACAAAATAAAGGAGTTCTCAGTTTTGTCGCTATGCTTTGTTTCCTCTTCAAGTAGCCCTAGGCATAGACTGTGGAAAAGCACTTTCATTGAGAGGGGTTTCAAGCTTCTAAGAAATAACGAGTTTCCGAAATACCAGCAAATATTTTTTCGCCCAATCTTGATGATACTTGGTGCTAATGATCAGTACACATTTCCCACTTGGCTCACCAAATTTTGTTCTTCTAGGTTGAAGCGTTCGTCTACAGTAGCAGTTTTTATATTTAGGTTTCCATCTGTTCTCTCCTATATAGATGGATGAATTTGGAACTCTAAATCCAACATAGCTTTTAGTAGCTCTTTGAAACTTGAAAAAATAAAGTAGTTCTCAGTTTTGTCTCTATGGTTTGTTTCCTCTTCAAGTAGCCCTAGGCACAGACTGTGGAAAAGCACTTTCATTGAGAGGGGTTGCCAAGCTTCTCAGAAATAATGAGTTTCCGAAATACCAGCAAATATTTTTTCACCCTATCTTGATGATACCTGTTGCTAATGATCAGTACACAAATCCCAGTTGTCTCACCAAAGTTTGTTCTTCTAGGTTGAAGCGTTCATCTACAGTAGCAGTTTTTATATTTAGGTTTCCCTCTGTTCTCTCCTATATAGGTAGATTAATTTGGAGCTCTAAATCCAACATGGTTTGTAGTAGCTCTTTGAAACTTGACAAAATAAAAGAGTTCCCAGTTTTGTCTCCATGGTTTGTTTCCTCTTCAAGTAGCCCTAGGCACAGACTGTGGAAAAGCACTTTCATTGAGATGGGTTGCAAAGCTTCTAAGAAATAACGATTTTACCAAATACCAGCAAATATTTTTTCACCCAAAAAAATGATACTTGGTGCTAATGATCAGTACACAAATTCCACTTAGCTCACCAAATTTTGTTCTTCTAGTTTGAAGCTTCTTCTACTGTAGCAGTTTTTATATATATTTTTCCCTCTTTTCTCTCCTATATAGATAGATGAATTTGGAACTCTAAATCCAACATGGTTTGTAGTAGCTCTTTGAAACTTGACAAAATAAAGGAGTTCTCAGTTTTGTCTCTATGGTTTGTTTAATCTTCAAGTCGCCCTAGGCACAGACTGTGGAATAGCACTTTCATTGAGAGGGGTTGCCAAGCTGCTAAGAAATAACGAGTTTCGGAAATACCAGCAAATATTTTTTCACCCAATCTTGATGATACTTGGTGGTAATGATCAGTACACAAATCCCACATGGCTCACCAAATTTTGTTCTTCTATGTTGAAGCGTTCGTCTACAGTAGCAGTTTTTATATTTAGGTTTCACTCGGTTCTCTCATATATAGATAGTTGAATTTGGAACTCTAAATCCAACATGGTTTGTAGAAGCTCTTTGACACTTGACAAAATAAAGGAGTTCTCAGTTTTGTCTCTATGGTTTGTTGCCTCTTCAAGTAGCCCTAGGCACAGACTGTGGAAAAGCACTTTCATTGAGAGGGGTTGCCAAGATTCTAAGAAATAACGAGTTTCCGAAATACCAGCAAATATTTTTTCACCCAATCTTGATGATACTTGGTGCTAATGATCAGTACACTAATCCCAGTTGTCTCACCAAATTTTGTTCTTCTAGGTTTAAGCGTTCGTCTACAGTAGCAGTTTTTATATTTAGGTTTCCCTCTGTTCTCTACTATATAGGTAGATTAATTTGGAACTCTAAATCCAACATGGTTTGTAGTAGCTCTTTGAAACTTGACAAAATAAAGGAGTTCTCAGTTTTGTCTCTATGGTTTGTTTCCTCTTCAAGTAGCCCTAGGCAGAGACTTTGGAAAAGCACTTTCATTGAGAGGGGTTGCCAAGCTTCTAAGAAATAACGAATTTCAGAAATACCAGCAAATATTTTTTCACCCAATCTTCATGATACTTGGTGCTAATGATCAGTACACATTTCCCACTTGGCTCATCAAATTTTCTTCTTCTAGTTTGAAGCTTTCGTCTACAGTAGCAGTTTTTATATTTAGGTTTTCATCTGTTCTCTCCTATATAGATGGATGAATTTGGAACTCTAAATGCAACATAGCTTTTAGTAGCTCTTTGAAACTTGACAAAATAAAGGAGTTCTCAGTTTTGTCTCTATGTTTTGTTTCCTATTCAAGTAGCCCTAGGCACACACTGTGGAAAAGCACTTTCATTGAGATGGGTTGCAAAGCTTCTAAGAAATAACGAGTTTCCGAAATACCAGCAAATATTTTTTCACCCAAACTTGATGATACTTGCTGGTAATGATCAGTACACAAATTCCACTTAGCTCACCAAATTTTGTTCTTCTAGTTTGAAGCTTTCGTCTACAGTAGCAGTTTTTATATTTAGGTTTCCCTCTGTTCTCTCCTATATAAATAGATGAATTTGGAACTCTAAATCCAACATGGTTTGTAGTAGCTCTTTGAAACATGACAAAATAAAGGAGTTCTCAGTTTTGTCTCTATGGTTTGTTTCCTCTTCACGTAGCCCTAGGCACACACTGTGGAAAAGCACTTTCATTGAGATTGGTTGCCAAGCTTCTATGAAATAACGAGTTTCCGAAATACCAGCAAATATTTTTTCACCCAATCTTGATGATACTAGGTGGAAATGATCGGTACACAAATCCCACTTGGCTCACCAAATTTTATTCTTCTAGTTTGAAGCGTTCGTCTACAGTAGCAGTTTTTATATTTAGGTTTCCCTCTGTTCTCACCTATATAGAAAAATGAATTTGGATTTCTAAATCCAACATGGTTACTAGTAGCTCTTTGAAACTTGACAAAATAAAGGAGCACTCAGTTTTGTCTCTATGGTTTGTTTCCTCTTGAAATAGCTAGAGGCACAGACTGTGGAAAAGCACTTTCATTGAAAGGGGTGGCCAAGCTTCCAAGAAATAACGAGTTTCCGAAATACCAGCAAATATTTTTTCACCCAATCGTTATGATACTTGATGGTAATGATCGGTACACATTCCCACTTGGCTGACCAAATTTAGTTCTTCTAGGTTCAAGCGATTGTCTACAGTAGCAGTTTTTATATTTAGGATACCCTCTTTTCTCTCCTATATAGATAGATGAATTTGGAACTCTAAATCCAACATGGTTTGTAGTAGCTCTTTGAAACTTGACAAAATAAAGGAGTTCTCAGTTTTGTCTCTATGGTTTGTTTAATCTTCAAGTCGCCCTAGGCACAGACTGTGGAATAGCACTTTCATTGAGAGGGGTTGCCAAGCTTCTAAGAAATAACGAGTTTAGGAAATACCAGCAAATATTTTTTCACCCAATCTTGATGATACTTGGTGGTAATGATCAGTACACAAATCCCACTTCGCTCACCAAATTTTGTTCTTCTAGGTTGAAGCGTTCGTCTACAGTAGCAGTTTTTATTTTAGGTTTCACTCGGTTCACTCATATATAGATAGTTGAATTTGGAACTCTAAATCCAACATGGTTTGTAGAAGCTCTTTGAGAATTGACAAAATAAAGGAGTTCTCAGTTTTGTCGCTATGGTTTGTTTCCTCTTCAAGTAGCCCTAGGCAGAGACTATGGAAAAGCACTTTCATTGAGCGGGGTTGCCAAGCTTCTAAGAAATAACGAGTTTCCGAAATACCAGCAAATATTTTTTCACCCAATATTGATGATACTTGGTGCTAATGATCAGTACACATTTCCCACTTGGCTCACCAAATTTTGTTCTTCTAGGTTGAAGCGTTCGTCTACAGTAGCAGTTTTTATATTTAGGTTTCCATCTGATCTCTCCTATATATATGGATGAATTTGGAACTCTAAATCCAACATAGCTTTTAGTAGCTCTTTGAAACTTAACACAATAAAGGAGTTCTCAGTTTTGTCTCCATGGTTTGTTTCCTCTTCAAGTAGCCCTAGGCACAGACTGTGGAAAAGCACTTTCATTGAGATGGGTTGCCAAGCTTCTAAGAAATAACGAGTTTCCGAAATACCAGCAAATATTTTTTCACCCAAACTTGTTGATACTTGGTGGTAATGATCAGTACACAAATTCCACTTGGCTCAGCAAATTTTGTTCTTCTAGTTTGAAGCTTTCGTCTACAGTAGCAGTTTTTATATTTAGGTTTCCTTCTGTTCTCTCCTATATAGATAGATGAATTTGGAACTATAATTCCAACATGGTTTGTAGTAGCTGTTTGAAACTTGACAAAAAAAAAGTAGTTCTCAGTTTTGTCTCTATGGTTTGTTTCCTCTTCAAGTAGCTCGAGGCACAGACTGTGGAAAAGCACTTTCATTGAAAGGTGTTGCCAAGCTTCAAAGAAATTATGAGTTTCCGAAATACCAGCAAATATTTTTTCACCCAATCTTGATGATACTTGGTGTTAATGATCAATACACAAATCCCAATTGGCTCACCAAATTTTGTTCTTCTAGGTTGAAGCGTTCGTCTACAGTAGCAGTTTTTATATTTAGGTTTCACTCGGTTCTCTCATATATAGATAGTTGAATTTGGAACTCTAAATCCAACATGGTTTGTAGAAGCTCTTTGAGACTTGACAAAATAAAGGAGTTCTCAGTTTTGTCTCTATGGTTTGTTTCCTCTTCAAGTAACCCTATGCAGCGACTGTGAAAAAGCACTTTCATTGAGAGGGGTTGCCAAGCTTCTAAGAAATAACGACTTTCCAAAATACCAGCAAATATTTTTTCACCCAATCTTGATGATACTTGGTGCTAATGATCAGTACACATTTCCCACTTGGCTCACCAAATTTTGTTCTTCTATGTTGAAACGTTCGTCTACAGTAGCAGTTTTTATATTTAGGTTTCCATCTGTTCTCTCCTATATAGATGGATGAATTTGGAACTCTAAATCCAACATAGCTTTTAGTAGCTCTTTGAAACTAAACAAAATAAAGGAGTTCTCAGTTTTGTCTCTATGGTTTGTTTCCTCTTCAAGTAGCCCTAGGCACAGACTGTGGAAAAGCACTTTCATTGAGATGGGTTGCAAAGCTTCTAAGAAATAACGATTTTACGAAATACCAGCAAATATTTTTTCACCCAAACTTAATGATACTTGATGCTAATGATCAGTACACAAATTCCACTTAGCTCACCAAATTTTGTTCTTCCAGTTTGAAGCTTCGTCTACAGTAGCAGTTTTTATATTTAGGTTTTCCTCTGTTCTCTCCTATATAGATACATGAATTTGGAACTCTAAATCCAACATGGTTTGTAGTAGCTCCTTGAAACTTGACAAAATAAAGTAGTTCTCAGTTTTGTCTCTATGGTTTGTTTAATCTTCAAGGAGCCCTAGGCACAGACTGTGGAAAAGCACTTTCATTGAGAGGGGTTGCAAGTTTCTAAGAAATAACGTGTATCCGAAATACCAGCAAATATTTTTTCACCCAATCTTGATGATACTTGGGGTAATGATCAATATAAAAATCCCACTTGGCTCACCAAATTTTATTCTTCATTTGGAAGCGTTCGTGTACAGTAGAAGTTTTTATATTTAGGTTTCCTCTGTTCTCTCCTATATAGATAGATTAATTTGGAACTCTAAATCCAACATGGTTTGTAGTAGCTTTTTGAAACTTGACAAAATAAAGGAGTTCCCAGTTTTGTCTCTATGGTTTGTTTCCTCTTCAAGTAGACCTAGGCACAGACTGTGGAAAAGCAATTTCATTGAGAGGGTTTGCCAATCTTCTAAGAAATAACGAGTTTCCGAAATACCAGCAAATATTTTTTCACCCAATCTTGATGATACTTGGTGGTAATGATCAGTATACAAATCCCACTTGGCACACCACATTTTGTTCTTCTAGGTGGAAGCGTTCGTGAACAGTAGCTTTTTTTATATTTAGGTTTCCCTCTGTTCTCTCCTATATAGATACATGAATTTGGAACTCTAAATCCAACATGGTTGTAGTACCTCTTTGAAACTTGACAAAATAAAGAAGTTTTCAGTTTTGTCTTTATGGTTTGTTTAATCTTCAAGGAGCCCTAGGCACAGACTGTGGAAAAGCACTTTCATTGAGAGGGGTTGCAAGATTCTAAGAAATAACGTGTATCCGAAATACCAGCAAATATTTTTTCACCCAATCTTGATGATACTTGGGGTAATGATCAATATAAAAATCCCACTTGGCTCACCAAATTTTGTTCTTCTAGGTGGAAGCGTTCGTGTACAGTAGAAGTTTTTATATTTAGGTTTCCCTCTGTTCTCTCCTATATAGATAGATGAATTTGGAACTCTAAATCCAACATGGCTTGTAGTAGCTTTTTGAAACTTGACAAAATAAAGGAGTTCCCAGTTTTGTCTCTATGGTTTGTTTCCTCTTCAAGTAGCCCTAGGCACAGACTGTGGAAAAGCAATTTCATTGAGAGGGGTTGCCAATCTTCTAAGAAATAACGAGTTTCCGAAATATCAGCAAATATTTTTTCACCCAATCTTGATGATACTTGGTGCTAATGATCAGTACACATTTCCCAATTGGCTCACCAAATTTTGTTCTTCTAGGTTGAAGCGTTCGTCTACAGTAGCAGTTTTTATTTTAGGTTTCACTCGGTTCACTCATATATAGATAGTTGAATTTGGAACTCTAAATCCAACATGGTTTGTAGAAGCTCTTTGAGAATTGACAAAATAAAGGAGTTCTCAGTTTTGTCGCTATGGTTTGTTTCCTCTTCAAGTAGCCCTAGGCAGAGACTATGGAAAAGCACTTTCATTGAGCGGGGTTGCCAACTTCTAAGAAATAACGAGTTTCTGAAATACCAGCAAATATTTTTTCACCCAATATTGATGATACTTGGTGCTAATGATCAGTACACATTTCCCACTTGGCTCACCAAATTTTGTTCTTCTAGGTTTAAGCGTTCGTCTACAGTAGCAGTTTTTATATTTAGGTTTCCATCTGATCTCTCCTATATATATGGATGAATTTGGAACTCTAAATCCAACATAGCTTTTAGTAGCTCTTTGAAACTTAACACAACAAAGGAGTTCTCAGTTTTGTCTCCATGGTTTGTTTCCTCTTCAAGTAGCCCTAGGCACAGACTGTGGAAAAGCACTTTCATTGAGATGGGTTGCCAAGCTTCTAAGAAATAACGAGTTACCGAAATACCAGCATATATTTTTTCACCCAAACTTGTTGATACTTGGTGGTAATGATCAGTACACAAATTCCACTTGGCTCAGCAAATTTTGTTCTTCTAGTTTGAAGCTTTCGTCTACAGTAGCAGTTTTTATATTTAGGTTTCCTTCTGTTCTCTCCTATATAGATAGATGAATTTGGAACTATAAATACAACATGGTTTGTAGTAGCTCTTTGAAACTTGACAAAAAAAAGTAGTTCTCAGTTTTGTCTCTATGGTTTGTTTCCTCTTCAAGTAGCTCGAGGCACAGACTGTGGAAAAGCACTTTCATTGAAAGGTGTTGCCAAGCTTCAAAGAAATTATGAGTTTCCGAAATACCAGCAAATATTTTTTCACTCAATCTTGATGATACTTGGTGTTAATGATCAATACACAAATCCCAATTGGCTCACCAAATTTTGTTCTTCTAGGTTGAAGCGTTCGTCTACAGTAGCAGTTTTTATATTTAGGTTTCACTCGGTTCTCTCATATATAGATAGTTGAATTTGGAACTCTAAATCCAACATGGTTTGTAGAAGCTCTTTGAGACTTGACAAAATAAAGGAGTTCTCAGTTTTGTCTCTATGGTTTGTTTCCTCTTCAAGTAACCCTATGCAGCAACTGTGGAAAAGCACTTTCATTGAGAGGGGTTGCCAAGCTTCTAAGAAATAACGACTTTCCAAAATACCAGCAAATATTTTTTCACCCAATCTTGATGATACTTGGTGCTAATGATCAGTACACATTTCCCACTTGGCTCACCAAATTTTGTTCTTCTATGTTGAAACGTTCGTCTACAGTAGCAGTTTTTATATTTAGGTTTCCATCTGTTCTCTCCTATATAGATGGATGAATTTGGAACTCTAAATCCAACATAGCTTTTAGTAGCTCTTTGAAACTAAACAAAATAAAGGAGTTCTCAGTTTTGCCTCTATGGTTTGTTTCCTCTTCAAGTAGCCCTAGGCACAGACTGTGGAAAAGCACTTTCATTGAGATGGGTTGCAAAGCTTCTAAGAAATAACGATTTTACGAAATACCAGCAAATATTTTTTCACCCAAACTTAATGATACTTGATGCTAATGATCAGTACACAAATTCCACTTAGCTCACCAAATTTTGTTCTTCCAGTTTGAAGCTTCGTCTACAGTAGCAGTTTTTATATTTAGGTTTCCCTCTGTTCTCTCCTATATAGATACATGAATTTGGAACTCTAAATCCAACATGGTTTGTAGTAGCTCCTTGAAACTTGACAAAATAAAGTAGTTCTCAGTTTTGTCTCTATGGTTTGTTTAATCTTCAAGGAGCCCTAGGCACAGACTGTGGAAAAGCACTTTCATTGAGAGGGGTTGCAAGTTTCTAAGAAATAACGTGTATCCGAAATACCAGCAAATATTTTTTCACCCAATCTTGATGATACTTGGGGTAATGATCAATATAAAAATCCCACTTGGCTCACCAAATTTTGTTCTTCTAGGTGGAAGCGTTCGTGTACAGTAGAAGTTTTTATATTTAGGTTTCCCTCTGTTCTCTCCTATATAGATAGATGAATTTGGAACTCTAAATCCAACATGGCTTGTAGTAGCTTTTTGAAACTTGACAAAATAAAGGAGTTCCCAGTTTTGTCTCTATGGTTTGTTTCCTCTTCAAGTAGCCCTAGGCACAGACTGTGGAAAAGCAATTTCATTGAGAGGGGTTGCCAATCTTCTAAGAAATAACGAGTTTCCGAAATATCAGCAAATATTTTTTCACCCAATCTTGATGATACTTGGTGCTAATGATCAGTACACATTTCCCAATTGGCTCACCAAATTTTGTTCTTCTAGGTTGAAGCGATCGTCTACAGTAGCAGTTTTTATATTTAGGTTTCCCTCTGTTCTCTCCTATATAGGTAGATTAATTTGGAACTCTAAATCCAACATGGTTTGTAGTAGCTCTTTGAAACTTGACAAAATAAAGGAGGTCTCAGTTTTGTCTCCATGGTTTGTTTCCTCTTCAAGTAGCCCTAGGCACAGACTGTGGAAAAGCACTTTCATTGAGAGGGGTTGCCAAGTTTTCTAAGAAATAACGAGTTTCCGAAATACCAGCAAATATTTTTTCACCCAAACTTGATGATACTTGGTGGTAATGATCAGTACACAAATTCCACTTGGCTCAGCAA
Source organism: Callospermophilus lateralis (assembly GCF_048772815.1). Classification (NCBI taxonomy): domain Eukaryota; kingdom Metazoa; phylum Chordata; class Mammalia; order Rodentia; family Sciuridae; genus Callospermophilus; species Callospermophilus lateralis. The sequence continues at coordinate 14,543 of NW_027515383.1, forward strand.
ATTTTGTTCTAGTTTGAAGCTTTCGTCTACAGTAACAGTTTTTATATTTAGGTTTCCCTCTGTTCTCTCCTATATAGATAGATGAATTTGGAACTCTAAATCCAACATGGTTTGTAGTAGCTCTTTGAAACTTGACAAAATAAAGGAGTTCTCAGTTTTGTCTCCATGGTTTGTTTCCTCTTCAAGTAGCCCTAGGCACAAACTGTGGAAAAGCACTTTCATTGAGATGGGTTGCCAAGCTTCTAAGAAATAACTAGTTTCCGAAATACCAGCAAATATTTTTTCACCCAAACTTGATGATACTTGGTGATAATGATCAGTACACAAATCCCACTTGGCTCAACAAATTTTGTTCTTCTAGTTTGAAGCTTTCGTCTACAGTAGCAGTTTTTATATTTAGGTTTCCCTCTGTTCTCTCCTATATAGATAGATGAATTTGGAACTCTAAATAAAACATGGTTTGTAGTAGCTCTTTGAAACTTGACAAAATAAAGGAGTTCTCAGTTTTGTCTCTATGGTTTGTTTAATCTTCAAGGAGCCTTAGGCACAGACTGTGGAAAAGCACTATAATTGGGAGGGGTTGCCAAGCTTCTAAGAAATAACGATTTTCCGAAATACCAGCAAATATTTTTTCACCCAGTTTGATGATACTTGGTGGTAATGATCAGTACACAAATCCCACTTGGCTCACCAAATTTTGTTCTTCTAGGTTGAAGCGTTCGTCTACAGAAGCAGTTTTTATATTTAGGTTTCACTCGGTTCTCTCATATATAGATAGTTGAATTTGGAACTCTAAATCCAACATGGTTTGTAGTAGCTCGTTGAAACTTGAGAAAATAAAGGAGTTCTCATTTTTGTCTCTATGGTTTGTTTCCTCTTCAAGTAGCCCTAGGCAGAGACTGTGGAAAAGCACTTTGAGAGGGGTTGCCAAACTTCTAAGAAATATCGAGTTTCCGAAATACCAGCAAACATTTTTTCACCCAATCTTGGTGATACTTGGTGCTAATGATCAGTACACATTTCCCACTTGGCTCACTAAATTTTGTTCTTCTAGGTTGAAGCGTTCGTCTACAGTAGCATTTTTTATATTTAGGTTTCCATCTGTTCTCTCATATATAGATGGATGAATTTGGAACTCTAAATCCAACATAGCTTTTAGTAGCTCATTGAAACTTGACAAAATAAAGGAGTTCTCAGTTTTGTCTCTATGGTTTGTTTCCTCTTCAAGTAGCCCTGGCACAGACTGTGGAAAAGCACTTTCATTGAGATGGGTTGCAAAGGATCTAAGAAATAACGAGTTTCCGAAATACCAGCAAATATTTTTTCACCCAAACTTGATGATACTTGGTGGTAATGATCAGTACACAAATCCCACTTGGCTCACCAAATTTTGTTCTTCTAGTTTGAAGCTTTCGTCTACAGTAGCAGTTTTTATATTTAGGTTTCCCTCTGTTCTCTCCTATATAGATAAATGAATTTGGAACTCTAAATAAAACATGGTTTCTAGTAGCTCTTTGAAACTTGACAAAATAAAGGAGTTCTTTGTTTTGTCTCTATGGTTTGTTTAATGTTCAAGGAGCCCAGCGACAGAATGTGGAAAAGCACTTTCATTGAGAGGGGTTTCCAAACTTCTAAGAAATAACGAGTTTCCGAAACACCAGCAAATATTTTTTCACCCAATCTTGATGATACTTGGTGGTAAAGATCAGTATACAAATCCCACTTGGCACACCACATTTTGTTCTTCTAGGTGGAAGCGTTCGTGAACAGTAGTAGTTTTTATATTTAGGTTTCCCTCTGTTCTCTCCTATATAGTTAGATGAATTTGGAACTCTAAACCCAACATGGTTTGTAGTAGCTCTTTGAAATATGACAAAATAAAGGAGTTCTCAGTTTTGTCTCTATGGTTTGTTTCCTCTTCAAGTAGCCCTAGGCACACACTGTGGAAAAGCACTTTCATTGAGATGGTCTGCCAAGCTTCTAAGAAATAACGATTTTCCGAAATACCAGCAAATATTTTTTCACCCAATCTTGATAATACTTATTGCTAATGATCAGTACACAAATCACACTTGGCTCAACAAATTTTGTTCTTCTAGGTTGAAGCGTTCATCTACAGAAGCAGTTTTTATATTTAGGTTTCACTCGGTTCTCTCATATATAGATAGTTGAATTTGGAACTCTAAATCCAACATGGTTTGTAGTAGCTCGTTGAAACTTGAAAAAATAAAGGAGTTCTCATTTTTGTCTCTATGGTTTGTTTCCTCTTCAAGTAGCCCTAGGCAGAGACTGTGGAAAAGCACTTTGAGAGGGGTTGCCAAACTTCTAAGAAATAACGAGTTTCCGAAATACCAGCAAACATTTTTTCACCCAATCTTGGTGATACTTGGTGCTAATGATCAGTACACATTTCCCACTTGGCTCACCAAATTTTGTTCTTCTAGGTTGAAGCGTTCGTCTACAGTAGCAGTTTTTATATTTAGGTTTCCATCTGTTCTCTCATATATAGATGGATGAATTTGGAACTCTAAATCCAACATAGCTTTTAGTAGCTCATTGAAACTTGACAAAATAAAGGAGTTCTCAGTTTTGTCTCTATGGTTTGTTTCCTCTTCAAGTAGCCCTGGCACAGACTGTGGAAAAGCACTTTCATTGAGATGGGTTGCAAAGGATCTAAGAAATAACGAGTTTCCGAAATACCAGCAAATATTTTTTCACCCAAACTTGATGATACTTGGTGGTAATGATCAGTACACAAATCCCACTTGGCTCACCAAATTTTGTTCTTCTAGTTTGAAGCTTTCGTCTACAGTAGCAGTTTTTATATTTAGGTTTCCCTCTGTTCTCTCCTATATAGATAAATGAATTTGGAACTCTAAATAAAACATGGTTTCTAGTAGCTCTTTGAAACTTGACAAAATAAAGGAGTTCTTTGTTTTGTCTCTATGGTTTGTTTAATGTTCAAGGAGCCCAGCGACAGAATGTGGAAAAGCACTTTCATTTAGAGGGGTTTCCAAACTTCTAAGAAATAACGAGTTTCCGAAACCCCAGCAAATATTTTTTCACCCAATCTTGATGATACTTGGTGGTAAAGATCAGTATACAAATCCCACTTGGCACACCACATTTTGTTCTTCTAGGTGGAAGCGTTCGTGAACAGTAGCAGTTTTTATATTTAGGTTTCCCTCTGTTCTCTCCTATATAGATACATGAATTTGGAACTCTAAATCCAACATGGTTTGTAGTAGCTCTTTGAAACTTGACAAAATAAAGTAGTTCTCAGTTTTTTTCGATGGTTTGTTTAATCTTCAAGGAGCCCTAGGCACAGACTGTGGAAAAGCACTTTCATTGAGAGGGGTTGCAAGTTTCTAAGAAATAACGTGTATCCGAAATACCAGCAAATATTTTTTCACCCAATCTTGATGATACTTGGGGTAATGATCAATATAAAAATCCCATTTGGCTCACCAAATTTTGTTCTTCTAGGTGGAAGTGTTCATGTACAGTAGAAGTTTTTTATTTAGGTTTCCCTCTGTTCTCTCCTACATAGATAGTTGAATTTGGAACTCTAAATCCAACATGGTTTGTAGTAGCTTTTTGAAACTTGACAAAATAAAGGAGTTCCCAGTTTTGTCTCTATGGTTTGTTTCCTCTTCAAGTAGCCCTAGGCACAGACTGTGGAAAAGCAATTTCATTGAGAGGGGTTGCAAATCTTCTAAGAAATAACGAGTTTCCGAAATATAAGCAAATATTTTTTCACCCAATCTTGATGATACTTGGTGCTAATGATCAGTACACATTTCCCACATGGCTCACCAAATTTTATTTTTCTAGGTTGAAGCGATCGTCTACAGTAGCAGATTTTATATTTAGGTTTCCTTCTGTTCTCTAGTATATAGGTAGATTAATTTGGAACTCTAAATCCAACATGGTTTGTAGTAGCTCTTTGAAACTTGACAAAATAAGGGAGGTCTCAGTTTTGTCTCCATGGTTTGTTTCCTCTTCAAGTAGCCCTAGGCACAGACTGTGGAAAAGCACTTTCATTGAGATGGGTTGCCAAGCTTCTAAGAAATAACGAGTTTCCGAAATACCAGCAAATATTTTTCCACCCAAACTTGATGATACTTGGTGGTAATGATCAGTACACAAATTCCACTTGGCTCAGCAAATTTTGTTCTTCTAGTTTGAAGCTTTCGTCTACAGTAGCAGTTTTTATATTTAGGTTTCCCTCTGTTCTCTCCTATATAGATAGATGAATTTGGAACTCTAAATGAAACATGGTTTGTAGTAGCTCTTTGAAACTTGACAAAATAAAGGAGTTCTCAGTTTTGTCTCTATGGTTTGTTTAATCTTCAAGGATCCCTAGGCACAGACTGTGGAAAAGCACTATCATTGGGAGGGGTTGCCAAGCTTCTAAGAAATAACGATTTTCCGAAATACCAGCAAATATTTTTTCACCCAATCTTGATGATACTTGGTGGTAATGATCACTACACAAATCCCACTTGGCTCACCAGATTTTGTTCTTCTAGGTTGAAGCGTTCGTCTACAGTAGCAGTTTTTATATTTAGGTTTCACTCGGTTCTCTCCTATATAGATATATGAATTTGGAATTCTAAATCCAACATTGTTTCTAGTAGCTCTTTGAAACTTGACAAAATAAAGGAGTTCTCAGTTTTGTCTTTTTGGATTGTTTCCTCTTTATGCAGCCCTAGGCACAGACTCGCGAAAAGCACTTTCATTGAAAGTTTGGCCAAGCTTCCAAGAAATAACGAGTTTCCGAAATACCAGCAAATATTTTTTCACCCAATCTTGATGATACTTGGTGGTAATGATCTTTACACAAATCCCACTTTACTCACTAAATTTTGTTCTTCAAGGTGGAAGCGTTCGTCTACAGAGGCAGTTTTTATATTTAGGTTTCCCTCTGATCTCTCCTATATAGATAGATGAATTTGGAACTCTAAATCCAACATGGTATGTAGTAGCTCTTTGAAACTTGACAAAATAAAGGAGTTCTTAGTTTTGTCTCTATGGTTTGTTTAATCCTCAAGGAGCCCTAGGCACACACTGTGGAAAAGCACTATCATTGGGAGGGGTTGCCAAGCTTCTAAGAAATAACGAGTTTCCGAAATAAAAGTAAATATTTTTTCACCCAATCATGATGATACTTGGTGCAAATGATCAGTACACAAATCCTACTTGGCTCACCAAATTTTGTTCTTCTAGGTTGAAGCGTTCGTCTACAGTAGCAGTTTTTATATTTAGGTTTCCTTCTGTTCTCTAATATATAAATAGATGAATTTTAACTATAAATCCAACATGGTTTGTAGTAGCTCTTTGAAACTTGACAAAATAAAGGAGTTCTCAGTTTGTCTCTATGGTTTGTTTCCTCTTCAAGTAGTCCTAGGCACAGACTGTGGAAAAGCACTTTCATTGAGAGGGGTTGCCAAGCTTCTAAGAAATTACGAGTTTCCGAAATACCAGCAAATATTTTTTCACCCAATCTTGATGATACATGGTGGTAATGATCAGTACACAAATCCCACTTGGCTGACCAAATTTTGTTCCTCTAGGTTGAAGCATTCGTCTACAGTAGCAGTTTTTATTTTCAGGTTTCACTCTGTTCTCTCCTATATAGATATATGAATTTGGAACTCTAAATCCAACATGGTTTGTAGTAGCTCTTTGAAACTTGACAAAATACAGGAGTTCTCAGTTATGTCTCTATGGTTTGTTTCCTCTTCAAGTAGCCCTAGGCACAGACTGTGGAAAAGCACTATCATTGAGAGGGGATGCCAAGCTTCTAAGAAATTACGAGTTTCCGTAATACCAGGAAATATTTTTTCACCCAATCTTGATGATACATGGTGGTAACGATCAGTACACAAATCCCACTTGGCTCATCAAATTTTGATCCTCTAGGTTAAAGCGTTCTTCTACAGTAGCAGTTTTTATATTTAGGTTACCCTCTGTTCTCTTCTATATAGGTAGATGAAATTGGAACTCTAAATCCAACATGGTTTGTAGTAGCTCTTTGAAACTTGACAAAATAAAGGAGTTCTCCCTTTTGTCTCTATGGTTTGTTTCCTCTTCAAGTAGCCCTAAGCAGAGACTGTGGAAAAGCACTTTCATTTAAAGGGGTTGCCAAGCATCCAAGAAATTACGGGATTCCGAGATACCAGCAAATATTTTTTCACCCAATCTTGATGATACGTGGTGGTAATGATCAGTACACAAATTCCACTTGGCTCACCAAATTTTGTTTTGCTAGGTTGAAGCCTTCATTTACAGTAGCAGTTTTTATTTTCAGGTTTCACTCCATTCTCTCCTATATAGATAGATGAATTTGGAACTCTAAATCCAACATGGTTTGTAGCAGCTCTTTGAAACTTGACAATATAAAGGAGTTCTCACTTTTGTCTCTATGGTTTGTTTCCTCTTCAAGTAGCCCTAGGCTTAGACTGTGGAAAAGCACTTTCATTGAGAGGGGTTGCCAAGCTTCTAAGAAATAACGAGTTTCCGAAATACCAGCAAATATTTTTTCACCCAATATTGATGATACTTGGTGCTAATGATCAGTACCCATTTCCCACTTGGCTCACCAAATTTTGTTATTCTAGGTTGAAGCGTTCATCTACAGTAGCAGTTTTTATATTTAGGTTTCCATCTGTTCTCTCCTATATAGACAGATGAATTTGGAACTCTAAATCCAACATGGTTTTTAGTAGCTCTTTGAAACTTGACAAAATAAAGGAGTTCTCAGTTTTGTCTCTATGGTTTGTTTCCTGTTCAAGTAGCCCTAGGCACAGACTGTGTAAAAGCACTTTCATTGAGAGGGGTTGCCAAGCTTCTAAGAAATTACGAGTTTCCGAAACACCAGCAAATATTTTTTAACCCAATCATGATGATACATTATGGTAATGATCAGTACACAAATCCCACTTGGCTCACCAATTTTTGTTCGTCTAGGTTGAAGCGTTCGTCTACAGTAGCAGTTTTTATTTTCAGGTTTCACTCTGTTCTCTCCTATATAGATAGATGAATTTGGAACTCTAAATAAAACACGGTTTGTAGTAGGTCTTTGAAACTTGACAAAATAAAGGAGTTCTCAGTTTCGTCTCTGTGGTTTGTTTAATCATCAAGGAGCCCTACGCACAGACTGTGGAAAAGCACTTTCATTGAGAGGGTTTGCCAAGCTTCTAAGAAATTCGAGTTTCCGAAATACCAGCAAATATTTTTTTCACCCAAACTTGATGATACTTGGTGGTAATGATCAATTCACAAATCCCACTTGGCTCATTAAATTTTGTTCTTCTAGGTTGAAGCGATCGTCAACAGTAGCAGTTTTTATATTTAGGTTTCCCTCTGTTCTCTCCTATATAGTTAGATGAATTTGGAACTCTAAATCCAACATGGTTTGTAGTAGATCTTTGAAACGTGACAAAATAAAGGAGTTCTCAGTTTTGTCTCTATGGTTTGTTTCTTCTTCAAGTAGCCCTAGGCACACACTGTGGAAAAGCACTTTCATTGAGAGGGGTTGCCAAGCTTCTAGAAATAACGAGTTTCCGAAATACCAGCAAATATTTTTTCACCCAATCTTGATGATACATGGTGGTAATGATCAGTACACAAATCCCACTTGGCTCACCAAATTTTGTTCTTCTAGCTTGAAGCGTTCGTCTACAGTAGCAGTTTTTATATTTATTTTTCACTCTGTTCTCTCCTATATAGTTAGATGAATTTGGAACTCTAAATCCAACATGGTTTGTAGTAGCTCTTTGAAACTTGACAAAATAAAGGAGTTCTCAGTTTTGTCTCTATGGTTTGTTTCCTCTTCAAGTAGCCTTAGGCACACACTGTGGAAAAGCACTTTCATTGAGATGGATTCCAAGCTTCTAAGAAATAACGAGTTTCCGAAATACCAGCAAATATTTTTTCACCCAATCTTGATGATACTTGGTGCAAATGATCAGTACACAAATCCCACTTGGCTAACCAAATTTTGTTCTTCTAGTTTGAAGCGATCCTCTACAGTAGCAGTTTTTTTATTTAGGTTACCCTCTGTTCTCTCCTATATAGATAGATGAAATTGGAACTCTAAATCCAACATGGTTTTTCGTAGGTCTTTGAAACTTGACAAAATAAAGGAGTTCTCAGTTTTGTCTCTATGGTTTGTTTCCTCTTCAAGTAGCCCTAGGGACAGACTGTGGAAAAGCACTTTAATTGAGAGGGGTTGCCAAGCTTCCAAGAAATAACGAGTTTCCGAAATACCAGCAAATATTTTTTCACCCAATCTTGATGATACTTGGTGGTAATGATCAGTACACATATCCCACTTGGCTCACCAAATTTTGTTCTTCTAGGTTGAAGCGTTCGTCTACAATAGGAGTTTTTATATTTAGGATTCCCTCTGTTCTCTCCTATATACATAGATGAATTTGGAACTCTAAATCCAACATGGTTTGTAGTAGCCCATTGAAACTTGACAAAATAAAGGAGTTCTCAGTTTTGTCTCTATGGTTTGTTTCCTCTTCAAGTAGCCCTGGGCATAGACTGTGGAAAAGCACTTTCATTGAGAGGGGTTGCCAAGCTTCTAAGAAATTACGAGTTTCCGAAATACCAGCAAATATTTTTTCACCCAATCTTGATGACACTTGGTGCTAATGATCAGTACGCATTTCCCACTTGGCTCACCAATTTTTTTTATTCTAGGTTGAAGCGTTCGTCTACAGTAGCAGTTTTTATATTTAGGTTTCCCTATGTTCTCTCCTATATAGATAGATGAATTTGGAACTCTAAATAAAACATGGTTTGTAGTAGGTCTTTGAAACTTGACAATATAAAGGTGTTCTCAGATTTGTCTCTATGGTTTGTTTAATCCTCAAGGAGCCCTAGGCACAGACTGTGGAAAAGCACTTTCATTGAGAAGGGTTGCCAAGCTTCTAAGAAATTACGAGTTTCCGAAGACCAGCAAATATTTTTTCACCCAATCTTGATGATACTTCGTGGTAATGATCAGTACACAAATCCCACTGAGCTCACCAAATTTTCTTCTTCTAGGTTGAAGCGTTCGTCGACAGTAGCAGTTTTTATATTTAGGTTTCCCTCTGTTCTCTCCTATATAGTTAGATGAATTTGGAACTCTAAATCCAACATGGTTTGCAGTAGCTCTTTGAAACTTGAGAAAATAAAGGAGTTCTCAGTTTTGTCTCTATGGTTTGTTTCCTCTTCAAGTAGCCTTAGGCACACACTGTGGAAAAGCACTTTCATTGAGATGGATGCCAAGCTTCTAAGAAATAACGAGTTTCCGAAATACCAGCAAATATTTTTTCACCCAATCTTGATGATACTTGGTGCAAATGATCAGTACACAAATCCCACTTGTTCACCAAATTTTTTTCTTCTAGTTTGAAGCGATCGTCTACAGTAGCAGTTTTTATATATAGGTTTCCCTCTGTTCTCTCCTATATACATAGATGAATTTGGAACTCTAAATCCAACATGGTTTGCAGTAGCTCTTTGAAACTTGACAAAATAAAGGAGTTCTCAGTTTTGTCTCTATGGTTTGTTTCCTCTTCAATTAGCCCTAGGCACAGACTGTGGAAAAGCACTACATTGAGAGGGGTTGCCAAGCTTCTAAGAAAAAACGAGTTTCCGAAATACCAGCAAATATTTTTTCACCCAATCGTGATGATACTTCTTGCTAATGATCAGTACACAAGTCCCACTAGGCGCACCAAATTTTGTTCTTCTAGGTTGAAGCGTTCGTCTACAGTAGCAGTTTTTATATTTAGGTTTCCCTTGTTCTCTCCTATATAGATAGATGAATTTGGAACTCTAAATCGAACATGGTTTGTAGTAGCTCTTTGAAACTTGACAAAATTAAGGAGTTCTCAGTTTTGTCTCTATGGTTTGTTTCCTCTTCAAGTAGGCCTAGGCACAGACTGCTGAAAAGCACTTTCATTGAGTGGGGTTGCCAAGCTTCTAAGAAATTACGAGTTTCCGAAATACCAGCAAATATTTTTTCACCCAATCTTGATGATACTTGGTGTTAATCATCAGTACACAAATACCACTTGGCTCACCAAATTTTGTTCTCTAGGTTGAAGCGTTCGTCTACAGTAGCAGTTTTTATATTTAGGTTTCCCTCTCTTCTCTCCTATATAGATAGATGAAATTGGAACTCTAAATTCAACATGGTTTGTAGTAGCTCTTTGAAACTTGACAAAATAAAGGGGTTCTCAGTTTTGTCTCTATGGCTTCTTTCCTCTACAAGTAGCCCTAGGCACAGACTGTGGAAAAGCACTTTCATTGAGAGGGGTTGCCAAGCTTCTAAGAAATAACGAGTTTCCGAAATACCAGCAAATATTTTTTCACCCAATCGTGATGATACTTCTTGCTAATGATCAATACACAAGTCCCACTAGGCACACCAAATTTTGTTCTTCTATTTTGAAGCGTTCGTCTACAGTAGCAGTTTTTATATTTAGGTTTCACTCTGTTCTCTCATATATAGATAGGTGAATTTGGAACTCTAAATCCAACATGGTTTGTAGTAGCTCTTTGTAACTTGACAAAATTAAGGAGTTCTCAGTTTTGTCTCTATGGTTTCTTTCCTCTTCAAGTAGCCCTAGGCACAGACTGTTGAAAAGCACTTTCATTGAGAGGAGTTGCCAAGATTCTAAGAAATTATGTGTTTCCGAAATACCAGCAAATATTTTTTCTCCCAATCTTGATGATACTTGGTGGTAATGATCAGTACACAAATCCCACTTGGCTCACCAAATTTTGTTCTTCTAGTTTGAAGCGTTCGTCTACAGTAGCAGTTTTTATATTTAGGTTTCACTCTGTTCTCTCATATATAGATAGGTGAATTTGGAACTCTAAATCCAACATGGTTTGTAGTAGCTCTTTGAAACTTGACAAAATAAAGGAGTTCTCAGTTTTGTCTCTATTGTTTGTTTCCTCTTCAAGTAGCCCTGGGCACAGACTGTGGAAAAGCACTTTCATTGAGAGGGGTTGCCAAGCTTCTAAGAAATTACGAGTTTCCGAAATACCAGCAAATATTTTTTCACCCAATCTTGATGACACTTGGAGCTAATGATCAGTACGCATTTCCCACTTGGCTCACCAAATTTTTTTATTCTAGGTTGAAGCGTTCGTCTACAGTAGCAGTTTTTATATTTAGGTTTCCCTCTGTTCTCTCCTATATAGATAGATGAATTTGGAACTCTAAATAAAACATGGTTTGTAGTAGGTCTTTGAAACTTGACAAAAAAGGAGTTCTCAGTTTTGTCTCTATGGTTTGTTTAATCCTCAAGGAGCCCTAGGCACAGACTTTGGAAAAGCACTTTCATTGAGATGGGTTGCCAAGCTTCTAAGAAATTAGGAGTTTCCAAAATACCAGCAAATATTCTTTCACCCAAACTTGATGATACTTTGTGGTAATGATCAGTACACAAATCCCACTAAGCTCACCAAATTTTCTTCTTCTAGGTTGAAGCGTTCGTCGACAGTAGCAGTTTTTATATTTAGGTTTCCCTCTGTTCTCTCCTATATAGTTAGATGAATTTGGAACTCTAAATCCATCATGGTTTGTAGTAGCTCTTTGAAACTTGACAAAATAAAGGAGTTCTCAGTTTTGTCTCTATGGTTTGTTTCCTCTACAAGTAGCCCTAGGCACAGACTGTGGAAAAGCACTTTCATTGAGAGGGGTTGCCAAGCTTCTAAGAAATAACGAGTTTCCGAAATACCAGTAAATATTTTTTCACCCAATCTTGATGATACTTGTTGCTAATGATCAGTAAACAAGTCCCACTAGGCTCACCAAATTTTGTTCTTCTAGGTTGAAGCGTTCGACTACAGTAGCAGTTTTTATATTTAGGTTACCCTCTGTTCTCTCCTATATAGATAGATGAATTTGGAACTCTAAATAAAACATGGTTTGTAGTAGGTCTTTGAAACTTGACAAAATGAAGGAGTTCTCAGTTTTGTCTCTATGGTTTGTTTAATCCTCAAGGAGCCATAGGCACAGACTGTGGAAAAGCACTTTCATTGAGAGGGGTTGCCAAGCTTCTAAGAAATTACGAGTTTCCGAAATACCAGCAAATATTTTTTCACCCAATCTTGATGATACTTGGTGGTAATGATCAGTACACAAATACCACTTGGCTCACCAAATTTTGTTCTTCCAAGTTGAAGCGTTCGTCTACAGTAGCAGTTTTTATATTTAGGTTTCCCTCTGTTCTCTCCTATATAGATAGATGAATTTGGAACTCTAAATCCAACATGGTTTGTAGTAGCTCTTTGTAACTTGACAAAATTAAGGAGTTCTCAGTTTTGTCTCTATGGTTTCTTTCCTCTTCAAGTAGCCCTAGGCACAGACTGTTGAAAAGCACTTTCATTGAGAGGAGTTGCCAAGATTCTAAGAAATTATGTGTTTCCGAAATACCAGCAAATATTTTTTCTCCCAATCTTGATGATACTTGGTGGTAATGATCAGTACACAAATCCCACTTGGCTCACCAAATTTTGTTCTTCTAGTTTGAAGCGTTCGTCTACAGTAGCAGTTTTTATATTTAGGTTTCACTCTGTTCTCTCATATATAGATAGGTGAATTTGGAACTCTAAATCCAACATGGTTTGTAGTAGCTCTTTGAAACTTGACAAAATAAAGGAGTTCTCAGTTTTGTCTCTATTGTTTGTTTCCTCTTCAAGTAGCCCTGGGCACAGACTGTGGAAAAGCACTTTCATTGAGAGGGGTTGCCAAGCTTCTAAGAAATTACGAGTTTCCGAAATACCAGCAAATATTTTTTCACCCAATCTTGATGACACTTGGAGCTAATGATCAGTACGCATTTCCCACTTGGCTCACCAAATTTTTTTATTCTAGGTTGAAGCGTTCGTCTACAGTAGCAGTTTTTATATTTAGGTTTCCCTCTGTTCTCTCCTATATAGATAGATGAATTTGGAACTCTAAATAAAACATGGTTTGTAGTAGGTCTTTGAAACTTGACAAAAAAGGAGTTCTCAGTTTTGTCTCTATGGTTTGTTTAATCCTCAAGGAGCCCTAGGCACAGACTTTGGAAAAGCACTTTCATTGAGATGGGTTGCCAAGCTTCTAAGAAATTAGGAGTTTCCAAAATACCAGCAAATATTCTTTCACCCAAACTTGATGATACTTTGTGGTAATGATCAGTACACAAATCCCACTAAGCTCACCAAATTTTCTTCTTCTAGGTTGAAGCGTTCGTCGACAGTAGCAGTTTTTATATTTAGGTTTCCCTCTGTTCTCTCCTATATAGTTAGATGAATTTGGAACTCTAAATCCATCATGGTTTGTAGTAGCTCTTTGAAACTTGACAAAATAAAGGAGTTCTCAGTTTTGTCTCTATGGTTTGTTTCCTCTACAAGTAGCCCTAGGCACAGACTGTGGAAAAGCACTTTCATTGAGAGGGGTTGCCAAGCTTCTAAGAAATAACGAGTTTCCGAAATACCAGTAAATATTTTTTCACCCAATCTTGATGATACTTGTTGCTAATGATCAGTAAACAAGTCCCACTAGGCTCACCAAATTTTGTTCTTCTAGGTTGAAGCGTTCGTCTACAGTAGCAGTTTTTATATTTAGGTTACCCTCTGTTCTCTCCTATATAGATAGATGAATTTGGAACTCTAAATAAAACATGGTTTGTAGTAGGTCTTTGAAACTTGACAAAATGAAGGAGTTCTCAGTTTTGTCTCTATGGTTTGTTTAATCCTCAAGGAGCCATAGGCACAGACTGTGGAAAAGCACTTTCATTGAGAGGGGTTGCCAAGCTTCTAAGAAATTACGAGTTTCCGAAATACCAGCAAATATTTTTTCACCCAATCTTGATGATACTTGGTGGTAATGATCAGTACACAAATACCACTTGGCTCACCAAATTTTGTTCTTCCAAGTTGAAGCGTTCGTCTACAGTAGCAGTTTTTATATTTAGGTTTCCCTCTGTTCTCTCCTATATAGATAGATGAATTTGGAACTCTAAATCCAACATGGTTTGTAGTAGCTCTTTGAAACTTGACAAAATAAAGGAGTTCTCATTTTTGTCTCTATGGTTTGTTTCCTCTTCAAGTAGCCTTAGGCACACACTGTGGAAAAGCACTTTCATTGAGATGGATGCCAAGCTTCTAAGAAATAACGAGTTTCCGAAATACCAGCAAATATTTTTTCACCCAATGTTGATGACACTTGGTGGTACTGATCAGTACACAAATCCCACTTGGCTCACCAAATTTTGTTCTTCTTGTTTGAAGCGATCGTCTACAGTAGCAGTTTTTATATTTAGGTTTCCCTCTGTTCTCTCCTATATACATAGATGAATTTGGAACTCTAAAAAAAAAACATGGTTTGTAGTAGCTCTTTGAAACTTGACAAAATAAAGGAGTTCTCAGTTTTGTCTCTATGGTTTGTTTCCTGTTAAAATAGCCCTAGGCACAGATTGTGGAGAAGCACTTTAATTGAGAGGGGTTGCCAAGCTTCTAAGAAATTACGAGTTTCCGAAATACCAGCAAATATTTTTTCACCCAATCTTGATGACACTTGGTGCTAATGATCAGTACGCATTACCACTTGGCTCACCAAATTTTTTCATTCTAGGTTGAAGCGTTCGTCTACATTAGCAGTTTTTATATTTAGGTTTCCCTCTGTTCTCTCCTATATAGATAGATGAATTTGGAACTCTAAATCGAACATGGTTTGCAGTAGCTCTTTGAAACTTGACAAAATAAAGGAGTTCTCAGTTTTGTCTCTATGGTTTGTTTCCTCTTCAAGTAGCCCTAGGCACAGACTGTGGAAAAGCACTACATTGAGAGGGGTTGCCAAGCTTCTAAGAAAAAACGAGTTTCCGAAATACCAGCAAATATTTTTTCACCCAATCGTGATGATACTTCTTGCTAATGATCAGTACACAAGTCCCACTAGGCGCACCAAATTTTGTTCTTCTAGGTTGAAGCGTTCGTCTACAGTAGCAGTTTTTATATTTAGGTTTCCCTTGTTCTCTCCTATATAGATAGATGAATTTGGAACTCTAAATCGAACATGGTTTGTAGTAGCTCTTTGAAACTTGACAAAATTAAGGAGTTCTCAGTTTTGTCTCTATGGTTTGTTTCCTCTTCAAGTAGCCCTAGGCACAGACTGTTGAAAAGCACTTTCATTGAGTGGGGTTGCCAAGCTTCTAAGAAATTACGAGTTTCCGAAATACCAGCAAATATTTTTTCACCCAATCTTGATGATACTTGGTGTTAATCATCAGTACACAAATACCACTTGGCTCACCAAATTTTGTTCTCTAGGTTGAAGCGTTCGTCTACAGTAGCAGTTTTTATATTTAGGTTTCCCTCTCTTCTCTCCTATATAGATAGATGAAATTGGAACTCTAAATTCAACATGGTTTGTAGTAGCTCTTTGAAACTTGACAAAATAAAGGGGTTCTCAGTTTTGTCTCTATGGCTTCTTTCCTCTACAAGTAGCCCTAGGCACAGACTGTGGAAAATCACTTTCATTGAGAGGGGTTGCCAAGCTTCTAAGAAATAACGAGTTTCCGAAATACCAGCAAATATTTTTTCACCCAATCGTGATGATACTTCTTGCTAATGATCAATACACAAGTCCCACTAGGCACACCAAATTTTGTTCTTCTAGGTTGAAGCGTTCGTCTACAGTAGCAGTTTTTATATTTAGGTTTCACTCTGTTCTCTCATATATAGATAGGTGAATTTGGAACTCTAAATCCAACATGGTTTGTAGTAGCTCTTTGTAACTTGACAAAATTAAGGAGTTCTCAGTTTTGACTCTATGGTTTCTTTCCTCTTCAAGTAGCCCTAGGCACAGACTGTTGAAAAGCACTTTCATTGAGAGGAGTTGCCAAGATTCTAAGAAATTATGTGTTTCCGAAATACCAGCAAATATTTTTTCTCCCAATCTTGATGATACTTGGTGGTAATGATCAGTACACAAATCCCACTTGGCTCACCAAATTTTGTTCTTCTAGTTTGAAGCGTTCGTCTACAGTAGCAGTTTTTATATTTAGGTTTCACTCTGTTCTCTCATATATAGATAGGTGAATTTGGAACTCTAAATCCAACATGGTTTGTAGTAGCTCTTTGAAACTTGACAAAATAAAGGAGTTCTCAGTTTTGTCTCTATGGTTTGTTTTCTCTTCAAGTATCCCTAGGCACAGACTGTGGAAAAGCACTTTCATTGAGAGGGGTTGCCAAGCATCTAAGAAATTACGAGTTTCCGAATTAACAGCAAATATTTTTTCATCCAATCTTGATGATACTTGTTGATAATGATCATTACACATATCCCACTTAGCTCACCAAATTTTGTTCTTCTTGGTTGAAGCGTTCGTCTACATTAGCAGTTTTTATATTTAGGTTTCCATCTGTTGTCTCCTATATAGATAGATGAAATTGGAACTCTAAATCCAACATGGTTTGTAGTAGCTCTTTGAAACTTGACAAAATAAAGGAGTTCTCAGTTTTGTCTCTATTGTTTGTTTCCTCTTCAAGTAGCCCTGGGCACAGACTGTGGAAAAGCACTTTCATTGAGAGGGGTTGCCAAGCTTCTAAGAAATTACGAGTTTCCGAAATACCAGCAAATATTTTTTCACCCAATCTTGATGACACTTGGAGCTAATGATCAGTACGCATTTCCCACTTGGCTCACCAAATTTTTTTATTCTAGGTTGAAGCGTTCGTCTACAGTAGCAGTTTTTATATTTAGGTTTCCCTCTGTTCTCTCCTATATAGATAGATGAATTTGGAACTCTAAATAAAACATGGTTTGTAGTAGGTCTTTGAAACTTGACAAAAAAGGAGTTCTCAGTTTTGTCTCTATGGTTTGTTTAATCCTCAAGGAGCCCTAGGCACAGACTTTGGAAAAGCACTTTCATTGAGATGGGTGCCAAGCTTCTAAGAAATTAGGAGTTTCCAAAATACCAGCAAATATTCTTTCACCCAAACTTGATGATACTTTGTGGTAATGATCAGTACACAAATCCCACTAAGCTCACCAAATTTTCTTCTTCTAGGTTGAAGCGTTCGTCGACAGTAGCAGTTTTTATATTTAGGTTTCCCTCTGTTCTCTCCTATATAGTTAGATGAATTTGGAACTCTAAATCCATCATGGTTTGTAGTAGCTCTTTGAAACTTGACAAAATAAAGGAGTTCTCAGTTTTGTCTCTATGGTTTGTTTCCTCTACAAGTAGCCCTAGGCACAGACTGTGGAAAAGCACTTTCATTGAGAGGGGTTGCCAAGCTTCTAAGAAATAACGAGTTTCCGAAATACCAGTAAATATTTTTTCACCCAATCTTGATGATACTTGTTGCTAATGATCAGTAAACAAGTCCCACTAGGCTCACCAAATTTTGTTCTTCTAGGTTGAAGCGTTCGTCTACAGTAGCAGTTTTTATATTTAGGTTACCCTCTGTTCTCTCCTATATAGATAGATGAATTTGGAACTCTAAATAAAACATGGTTTGTAGTAGGTCTTTGAAACTTGACAAAATGAAGGAGTTCTCAGTTTTGTCTCTATGGTTTGTTTAATCCTCAAGGAGCCATAGGCACAGACTGTGGAAAAGCACTTTCATTGAGAGGGGTTGCCAAGCTTCTAAGAAATTACGAGTTTCCGAAATACCAGCAAATATTTTTTCACCCAATCTTGATGATACTTGGTGGTAATAATCAGTACACAAATACCACTTGGCTCACCAAATTTTGTTCTTCCAAGTTGAAGCGTTCGTCTACAGTAGCAGTTTTTATATTTAGGTTTCCCTCTGTTCTCTCCTATATAGATAGATGAATTTGGAACTCTAAATCCAACATGGTTTGTAGTAGCTCTTTGAAACTTGACAAAATAAAGGAGTTCTCATTTTTGTCTCTATGGTTTGTTTCCTCTTCAAGTAGCCTTAGGCACACACTGTGGAAAAGCACTTTCATTGAGATGGATGCCAAGCTTCTAAGAAATAACGAGTTTCCGAAATACCAGCAAATATTTTTTCACCCAATGTTGATGACACTTGGTGGTACTGATCAGTACACAAATCCCACTTGGCTCACCAAATTTTGTTCTTCTTGTTTGAAACGATCGTCTACAGTAGCAGTTTTTATATTTAGGTTTCCCTCTGTTCTCTCCTATATACATAGATGAATTTGGAACTCTAAAAAAAAACATGGTTTGTAGTAGCTCTTTGAAACTTGACAAAATAAAGGAGTTCTCAGTTTTGTCTCTATGGTTTGTTTCCTGTTAAAATAGCCCTAGGCACAGATTGTGGAGAAGCACTTTAATTGAGAGGGGTTGCCAAGCTTCTAAGAAATTACGAGTTTCCGAAATACCAGCAAATATTTTTTCACCCAATCTTGATGACACTTGGTGCTAATGATCAGTACGCATTACCACTTGGCTCACCAAATTTTTTCATTCTAGGTTGAAGCGTTCGTCTACATTAGCAGTTTTTATATTTAGGTTTCCCTCTGTTCTCTCTATATAGATAGATGAATTTGGAACTCTAAATCGAACATGGTTTGTAGTAGCTCTTTGAAACTTGACAAAATTAAGGAGTTCTCAGTTTTGTCTCTATGGTTTGTTTCCTCTTCAAGTAGCCCTAGGCACAGACTGTTGAAAAGCACTTTAATTGAGATGGGTTGCCAAGCTTCTAAGAAATTACGAGTTCCGAAATACCAGCAAATATTTTTTCACCCAATCTTGATGATACTTGGTGTTAATCATCAGTACACAAATACCACTTGGCTCACCAAATTTTGTTCTTCTAGGGTGAAGCGTTCGTCTACAGTAGCAGTTTTTATATTTAGGTTTCCCTCTGTTCTCTCCTATATAGATAGATGAAATTGGAACTCTAAATTCAACATGGTTTGTAGTAGCTCTTTGAAACTTGACAAAATAAAGGGGTTCTCAGTTTTGTCTCTATGGCTTCTTTCCTCTACAAGTAGCCCTAGGCACAGACTGTGGAAAAGCACTTTCATTGAGAGGGGTTGCCAAGCTTCTAAGAAATTACGAGTTTCCGAAATACCAGCAAATATTTTTTCACCCAATCTTGATGATACTTGGTGGTAATGATCAGTACACAAATCCCACTAAGCTCACCAAATTTTCTTCTTCTAGGTTGAAGCGTTCGTCGACAGTAGCAGTTTTATATTTAGGTTTCCCTCTGTTCTCTCCTATATAGATAGATGAAATTGGAACTCTAAATTCAACATGGTTTGTAGTAGCTCTTTGAAACTTGACAAAATAAAGGGGTTCTCAGTTTTGTCTCTATGGCTTCTTTCCTCTACAAGTAGCCCTAGGCACAGACTGTGGAAAAGCACTTTCATTGAGAGGGGTTGCCAAGATTCTAAGAAATTACGAGTTTCCGAAATACCAGCAAATATTTTTTCTCCCAATCTTGATGATACTTGGTGGTAATGATCAGTACACAAATCCCACTTGGCTCACCAATTATGTTCTTCTAGTTTGAATCGATCGTCTACAGTATCAGTTTTTATATTTAGGTTTCCCTCTGTTATCTCCTATATAGATAGATGAATTATAACCCTAAATAAAACATGGTTTGTAGTAGCTATTTGAAACTTGACAAAATAAAGGAGTTCTCAGTTTTGTCTCTATGGTTTGTTTCCTCTTCAAGTAGCCCTAGGCACAGACTGTGAAAAAGCACTTTCATTGAAAGGGGTTGCCAAGCTTCCAAGAAATTACGAGTTTCCGAAATACCAGCAAATATTTTTCACCCAATCTTGATGATACTTGGTGCTAATGATCAGTACACATTTCCCACTTGGCTCACCAAATTTTGTTATTCTAGGTTGAAGCGTTCGTCTACAGTAGCAGTTTTTATATTTAGGTTTCCCTCTCTTCTCTCCTATATAGATAGATGAAATTGGAACTCTAAATTCAACATGGTTTGTAGTAGCTCTTTGAAACTTGACAAAATAAAGGGGTTCTCAGTTTTGTCTCTATGGTTTGTTTAATCCTCAAGGAGCCCTAGGCACAGACTGTGGAAAAGCACTTTCATTGAGATGGGTTGCCAAGCTTCTAAGAAATTAGGAGTTTCCAAAATACCAGCAAATATTCTTTCACCCAATCTTGATGATACTTTGTGGTAATGATCAGTACACAAATCCCACTAAGCTCACCAAATTTTCTTCTTCTAGGTTGAAGCGTTCGTCGACAGTAGCAGTTTTTATATTTAGGTTTCCCTCTGTTCTCTCCTATATAGTTAGATGAATTTGGAACTCTAAATCCATCATGGTTTGTAGTAGCTCTTTGAAACTTGACAAAATAAAGGAGTTCTCAGTTTTGTCTCTATGGTTTGTTTCCTCTACAAGTAGCCCTAGGCACAGACTGTGGAAAAGCACTTTCATTGAGAGGGGTTGCCAAGCTTCTAAGAAATAACGAGTTTCCGAAATACCAGTAAATATTTTTTCACCCAATCTTGATGATACTTGTTGCTAATGATCAGTAAACAAGTCCCACTAGGCTCACCAAATTTTGTTCTTCTAGGTTGAAGCGTTCGTCTACAGTAGCAGTTTTTATATTTAGGTTTCCCTTTTTCTCTCCTATATAGATAGATGAATTTGGAACTCTAAATCGAACATGGTTTGTAGTAGCTCTTTGAAACATGACAAAATGAAGGAGTTCTCAGTTTTGTCTTTATGATTTGTTTCCTCTTCAAGTAGCCCTAGGCACAGACTGTTGAAAGCACTTTCATTGAGAGGGGTTACCAAGCTTCTAAGAAATTACGAGTTTCCGAAATACCAGCAAATATTTTTTCACCCAATCTTGATGATACTTGGTGTTAATCATCAGTACACAAATACCACTTGGCTCACCAAATTTTGTCCTTCTAGGTTGAAGTGTTCGTCTACAGTAGCAGTTTTTATATTTAGGTTTCCCTCTGTTCTCTCCTATATAGATAGATGAAATTGGAACTCTAAATTCAACATGGTTTGTAGTAGCTCTTTGAAACTTGACAAAATAAAGGGGTGCTCAGTTTTGTCTCTATGGCTTCTTTCCTCTACAAGTAGCCCTAGGCACAGACTGTGGAAAAGCACTTTCATTGAGAGGGGTTGCCAAGATTCTAAGAAATTACGAGTTTCCGAAATACCAGCAAATATTTTTTCTCCCAATCTTGATGATACTTGGTGGTAATGATCAGTACACAAATCCCACTTGGCTCACCAAATTTTGTTCTTCTAGTTTGAAGCATTCGTCTACAGTAGCAGTTTTTATATTTATTTTCCATCTGTTCTCTCCTATATAGATAGATGAATTTGGAACTCTAAATCCAACATGGTTTGTAGTAGCTCTTTGAAACTTGACAAAATAAAGGACTTCTCAGTTTTGTCTCTATGGTTTGTTTTTTCTTCAAGTAGCCCTAGGCACAGACTGTGGAAAAGCACTTTCATTGAGAGGGGTTGCCAAGCTTCTAAGAAATAACGAGTTTCCGAAATACCAGCAAATATTTTTTCACCCAATCTTGATGACACTTGGTGCTAATGATCAGGACGCATTTCCCACTTGGCTCACCAAATTTTATTATTCTAGGTTGAAGCGTTCGTCTACAGTAGCAGTTTTTATATTTAGGTTACCCTCTGTTCTCTCCTATATAGATAGATGAATTTGAAACTCTAAATCCAACATGGTTTTTCGTAGCTTCTTGAAACTTGACAAAATAAAGGAGTTCTCAGTTTTGTCTCTATGGTTTGTTTTCTCTTCAAGTAGCCCTTGGCACAGACTGTGGAAAAGCACTTTCATTGAGAGGGGTTGCCAAGCATCTA
The DNA here is from genome assembly GCF_048772815.1 of Callospermophilus lateralis. Lineage (NCBI taxonomy): Eukaryota > Metazoa > Chordata > Mammalia > Rodentia > Sciuridae > Callospermophilus > Callospermophilus lateralis. The sequence goes on from NW_027515383.1 coordinate 36,378, forward strand.
AGAAATTACGAGTTTCCGAAATACCAGCAAATATTTTTTCATCCAATCTTGATGATACTTGGTGATAATGATCAGTACACATATCCCACTTGGCTCACCAAATTTTGTTCTTCTTGGTTGAAGCGTTGGTCTACAACAGCAGTTTTTATATTTAGGTTTCCCTCAGTTCTCTAATATATAGATAGATTAATTTGAAACTCTACATCCAACATGGTTTGTAGTAGCCCTTTGAAACTTGACAAAATAAAGGAGTTCTCAGTTTTTCTCTATGGTTTGTTTCCTCTTCAAGTAGCGCTGGGCACAGACTGTGGAAAAGCACTTTCATTGAGAGGGGTTGCCAAGCTTCTAAGAAATTACGAGTTTCTGAAATACCAGCAAATATTTTTTTCACCCAATCTTGATGACACTTGGTGCTAATGATCAGTACGCATTTCCCACTTGGCTCACCAAATTTTTTCATTCTAGGTTGAAGCGTTCGTCTACAGTAGCAGTTTTTATATTTAGGTTACCCTCTGTTCTCTCATATATAGATAGATGAATTTGGAACTCTAAATCGAACATGGTTTGTAGTAGCTCTTTGAAACTTGACAAAATTAAGGAGTTCTCAGTTTTGTCTCTATGGTTTGTTTCCTCTTCAAGTAGCCCTAGGCACAGACTGTTGAAAAGCACTTTAATTGAGAGGGGTTGCCAAGCTTCTAAGAAATTACGAGTTTCCGAAGACCAGCAAATATTTTTTCACCCAATCTTGATGATACTTCGTGGTAATGATCAGTACACAAATCCCACTGAGCTCACCAAATTTTCTTCTTCTAGGTTGAAGCGTTCGTCGACAGTAGCAGTTTTTATATTTAGGTTTCCCTCTGTTCTCTCCTATATAGTTAGATGAATTTGGAACTCTAAATCCAACATGGTTTGCAGTAGCTCTTTGAAACTTGAAAAATAAAGGTGTTCTCAGTTTTGTCTCTATGGTTTGTTTCCTCTTCAAGTAGCCTTAGGCACACACTGTGGAAAAGCACTTTCATTGAGATGGATGCCAAGCTTCTAAGAAATAACGAGTTTCCGAAATACCAGCAAATATTTTTTCACCCAATCTTGATGATACTTGGTGGTACTGATCAGTACACAAATCCCACTTGTTCACCAAATTTTTTTCTTCTAGTTTGAAGCGATCGTCTACAGTAGCAGTTTTTATATTTAGGTTTCCCTCTGTTCTCTCCTATATAGATAGATGAATTTGGAACTCTAAATCGAACATGGTTTGTAGTAGCTCTTTGAAACTTGACAAAATAAAGGAGTTCTCAGTTTTGTCTCTATGGTTTGTTTCCTGTTAAAATAGCCCTAGGCACAGATTGTGGAGAAGCACTTTAATTGAGAGGGGTTGCCAAGCTTCTAAGAAATTACGAGTTTCCGAAATACCAGCAAATATTTTTTCACCCAATCTTGATGACACTTGGTGCTAATGATCAGTACGCATTACCACTTGGCTCACCAAATTTTTTCATTCTAGGTTGAAGCGTTCGTCTACATTAGCAGTTTTTATATTTAGGTTTCCCTCTGTTCTCTCCTATATAGATAGATGAATTTGGAACTCTAAATCGAACATGGTTTGTAGTAGCTCTTTGAAACTTGACAAAATTAAGGAGTTCTCAGTTTTGTCTCTATGGTTTGTTTCCTCTTCAAGTAGCCCTAGGCACAGACTGTTGAAAAGCACTTTAATTGAGAGGGGTTGCCAAGCTTCTAAGAAATTACGAGTTCGAAATACCAGCAAATATTTTTTCACCCAATCTTGATGATACTTGGTGTTAATCATCAGTACACAAATACCACTTGGCTCACCAAATTTTGTTCTTCTAGGGTGAAGCGTTCGTCTACAGTAGCAGTTTTTATATTTAGGTTTCCCTCTGTTCTCTCCTATATAGATAGATGAAATTGGAACTCTAAATTCAACATGGTTTGTAGTAGCTCTTTGAAACTTGACAAAATAAAGGGGTTCTCAGTTTTGTCTCTATGGCTTCTTTCCTCTACAAGTAGCCCTAGGCACAGACTGTGGAAAAGCACTTTCATTGAGAGGGGTTGCCAAGATTCTAAGAAATTACGAGTTTCCGAAATACCAGCAAATATTTTTTCACCCAATCTTGATGATACTTGGTGGTAATGATCAGTACACAAATCCCACTTGGCTCACCAATTATGTTCTTCTAGTTTGAATCGATCGTCTACAGTATCAGTTTTTATATTTAGGTTTCCCTCTGTTATCTCCTATATAGATAGATGAATTATAACCCTAAATAAAACATGGTTTGTAGTAGCTATTTGAAACTTGACAAAATAAAGGAGTTCTCAGTTTTGTCTCTATGGTTTGTTTCCTCTTCAAGTAGCCCTAGGCACAGACTGTGAAAAAGCACTTTCATTGAAAGGGGTTGCCAAGCTTCCAAGAAATTACGAGTTTCCGAAATACCAGCAAATATTTTTCACCCAATCTTGATGATACTTGGTGCTAATGATCAGTACACATTTCCCACTTGGCTCACCAAATTTTGTTATTCTAGGTTGAAGCGTTCGTCTACAGTAGCAGTTTTTATATTTAGGTTACCTTCTGTTCTCTCCTATATAGATAGATGAATGTGGAACTCTAAATCCAACATGGTTTTTCGTAGCTCTTTGAAACTTGACAAAATAAAGGACTTCTCAGTTTTGTCTCTATGGTTTGTTTCCTCTTCAAGTAGCCCTAGGCACAGACTGTGGAAAAGCACTTTCATTGATAGGGGTTGCCAAGCTTCAAAGAAATTACGAGTTTCCGAAATACCAGCAAATATTTTTTCATCCAATCTTGATGATACTTGGTGGTAATGATCAGTACACATATCCCACTTGGCTCACCAAATTTTGTTCTTCTAGGTTGAAGCTTTCGTCTACAATAGCAGTTTTTATATTTAGGTTTCCCTCTGTTCTCTCCTATATCGATAGATGAATTTGGAACTCTAAATCCAACATGGTTTGTAGTAGCTCTTTGAAACTTTACAAAATAAAGAGTTCTCCGTTTTGTCTCTATGGTTTGTTTCCTCTTCAAGTAGCCCAGGGCACAGACTGTGGAAAAGCACTTTCATTGAGAGGGGTTGCCAAGCTTCTAAGAAATTATGAGTTTCCGAAATACCAGCAAATATTTTTTCACCCAATCTTGATGACACTTGGTGCTAATGATCAGTACGCATTTCCCACTTGTCTCACCAAATTTTTTTATTCTAGGTTGAAGCGTTCGTCTACAGTAGCACTTTTTATATTTAGGTTTTCCTCTGTTCTCTCCTATATAGATAGATGAATTTGGAACTCTAAATAAAACATGGTTTGTAGTAGGTCTTTGAAACTTGACAAAATAAAGGAGTTCTCAGTTTTGTCTCTATGGTTTGTTTAATCCTCAAGGAGCCCTAGGCACAGACTGTGGAAAAGCAATTTCATTGAGAGGGGTTGCCAAGCTTCTAAGAAATAACGAGTTTCCGAAATACCAGCAAATATTTTTTCACCCAATCTTGACGATACTTGGTGGTAATGATCAGTACACAAATCCCACTAAGCTCACCAAATTTTGTTCTTCTAGGTTGAAGCGTTCGTCGACAGTAGCAGTATTTATATTTAGGATTCCCTCTGTTCTCTCCTATATAGATAGATGAATTTGGAACTCTAAATCGAACATGGTTTGTAGTAGCTCTTTGAAACTTGACAAAATTAAGGAGTTCTCAGTTTTGTCTCTATGGTTTGTTTCCTCTTCAAGTAGCCCTAGGCACAGACTGTTGAAAAGCACTTTAATTGAGAGGGGTTGCCAAGCTTCTAAGAAATTACTAGTTTCCGAAGACCAGCAAATATTTTTTCACCCAATCTTGATGATACTTCGTGGTAATGATCAGTACACAAATCCCACTGAGCTCACCAAATTTTCATCTTCTAGGTTGAAGCGTTCGTCGACAGTAGCAGTTTTTATATTTAGGTTTCCCTCTGTTCTCTCCTATATAGTTAGATGAATTTGGAACTCTAAATCCAACATGGTTTGCAGTAGCTCTTTGAAACTTGAAAAATAAAGGAGTTCTCAGTTTTGTCTCTATGGTTTGTTTCCTCTTCAGGTAGCCTTAGGCACACACTGTGGAAAAGCATTTTAATTGAGATGGATGCCAAGCTTCTAAGAAATAACGAGTTTCCGAAATACCAGCAAATATTTTTTCACCCAATCTTGATGATACTTGGTGGTACTGATCTGTACACAAATCCCACTTGTTCACCAAATTTTTTTCTTCTAGTTTGAAGCGATCGTCTACAGTAGCAGTTTTTATATATAGGGTTCCCTCTGTTCTCTTCTATATACATAGATGAATTTGGAACTCTAAATCCAACATGGTTTGCAGTAGTTCTTTGAAACTTGAGAAAATAAAAGAGTTCTCAGTTTTGTCTCTATGGTTTGTTTCCTCTTCAAGTAGCCCTAGGCACAGACTGTGGAAAAGCACTTTCATTGAGAGGGGTTGCCAAGCTTCTAAGAAATAACGAGTTTCCGAAATACCAGCAAATATTTTTTCACCCAATCGTGATGATACTTCTTGCTAATGATCAATACACAAGTCCCACTAGGCGCACCAAATTTTGTTCTTCTAGGTTGAAGCGTTCGTCTACAGTAGCAGTTTTTATATTTAGGTTTCCCTTGTTCTCTCCTATATAGATAGATGAATTTGGAACTCTAAATCGAACATGGTATTTAGTAGCTCTTTGTAACTTGACAAAATTAAGGAGTTCTCAGTTTTGTCTCTATGGTTTGTTTCCTCTTCAAGTAGCCCTAGGCACAGACTGTTGAAAAGCACTTTCATTGAGAGGAGTTGCCAAGATTCTAAGAAATTATGTGTTTCCGAAATACCAGCAAATATTTTTTCTCCCAATCTTGATGATACTTGGTGGTAATGATCAGTATACAAATCCCACTTGGCTCACCAAATTTTCTTCTTCTACTTTGAAGCGTTCGTCTACAGTAGCAGTTTTTATATTTAGGTTTCACTCTGTTCTCTCATATATAGATAGGTGAATTTGGAACTCTAAATCCAACATGGTTTGTAGTAGCTCTTTGAAACTTGACAAAATAAAGGAGTTCTCAGTTTTGTCTCTATGGTTTGTTTTCTCTTCAAGTATCCCTAGGCACAGACTGTGGAAAAGCACTTTCATTGAGAGGGGTTGCCAAGCATCTAAGAAATTACGAGTTTCCGAAATAACAGCAAATATTTTTTCATCCAATCTTGATGATACTTGTTGATAATGATCATTACACATATCCCACTTAGCTCACCAAATTTTGTTCTTCTTGGTTGAAGCGTTCGTCTACATTAGCAGTTTTTATATTTAGGTTTCCATCTGTTCTCTCCTATACAGATAGATGAAATTGGAACTCTAAATCCAACATGGTTTGTAGTAGCCCTTTGAAACTTGACAAAATAAAGGAGTTCTCAGTTTTGTCTCTATGGTTTGTTTCCTCTTCAAGTAGCCCTGGGCACAGACTGTGGAAAAGCACTTTCATTGAGAGGGGTTGCCAAGCTTCTAAGAAATTACGAGTTTCCGAAATACCAGCAAATATTTTTTCACCCAATCTTGATGACACTTGGAGCTAATGATCAGTACGCATTTCTCACTTGGCTCACCAAATTTTTTTATTCTAGGTTGAAGCGTTCGTCTACAGTAGCAGTTTTTATATTTAGGTTTCCCTCTGTTCTCTCCTATATAGATAGATGAATTTGGAACTCTAAATAAAACATGGTTTGTAGTAGGTCTTTGAAACTTGACAAAAAAGGAGTTCTCAGTTTTGTCTCTATGGTTTGTTTAATCCTCAAGGAGCCCTAGGCACAGACTGTGGAAAAGCACTTTCATTGAGATGGGTTGCCAAGCTTCTAAGAAATTAGGAGTTTCCAAAATACCAGCAAATATTCTTTCACCCAATCTTGATGATACTTTGTGGTAATGATCAGTACACAAATCCCACTAAGCTCACCAAATTTTCTTCTTCTAGGTTGAAGCGTTCGTCGACAGTAGCAGTTTTTATATTTAGGTTTCCCTCTGTTCTCTCCTATATAGTTAGATGAATTTGGAACTCTAAATCCATCATGGTTTGTAGTAGCTCTTTGAAACTTGACAAAATAAAGGAGTTCTCAGTTTTGTCTCTATGGTTTGTTTCCTCTTCAAGTAGCCTTAGGCACACACTGTGGAAAAGCACTTTCATTGAGATGGATGCCAAGCTTCTAAGAAATAACGAGTTTCTGAAATACCAGCAAATATTTTTTCACCCAATCTTGATGATACTTGGTGGTACTGATCAGTACACAAATCCCACTTGGCTCACCAAATTTTGTTCTTCGAGTTTGAAGCGATCGTCTACAGTAGCAGTTTTTATATTTAGGTTTCCCTCTGTTCTCTCCTGTATACATAGATGAATTTGGAACTCTAAATAAAACTTGGTTTGTAGTAGCTCTTTGAAACTTGACAAAATAAAGGAGTTCTCAGTTTTGTCTCTATGGTTTGTTTCCTCTACAAGTAGCCCTAGGCACAGACTGTGGAAAAGCACTTTCATTGAGAGGGGTTGCCAAGCTTCTAAGAAATAACGAGTTTCCGAAATACCAGTAAATATTTTTTCACCCAATCTTGGTGATACTTGTTGCTAATGATCAGTACACAAGTCCCACTAGGCTCACCAAATTTTGTTCTTCTAGGTTGAAGCGTTCGTCTACAGTAGAAGTTTTTATATTTAGGTTTCCCATTTTCTCTCCTATATAGATAGATGAATTTGGAACTCTAAATCGAACATGGTTTGTAGTAGCTCTTTGAAACCTGACAAAATGAAGGAGTTCTCAGTTTTGTCTCTATGATTTGTTTCCTCTTCAAGTAGCCCTAGGCACAGACTGTTGAAAGCACTTTCATTGAGAGGGGTTACCAAGCTTCTAAGAAATTACGAGTTTCCGAAATACCAGCAAATATTTTTTCACCCAATCTTGATGATACTTGGTGTTAATCATCAGTACACAAATACCACTTGGCTCACCAAATTTTGTTCTTCTAGGTTGAAGTGTTCGTCTACAGTAGCAGTTTTTATATTTAGGTTTCCCTCTGTTCTCTCCTATATAGATAGATGAAATTGGAACTCTAAATTCAACATGGTTTGTAGTAGCTCTTTGAAACTTGACAAAATAAAGGGGTGCTCAGTTTTGTCTCTATGGCTTCTTTCCTCTACAAGTATCCCTAGGCACAGACTGTGGAAAAGCACTTTCATTGAGAGGGGTTGCCAAGATTCTAAGAAATTACGAGTTTCCGAAATACCAGCAAATATTTTTTCTCCCAATCTTGATGATACTTGGTGGTAATGATCAGTACACAAATCCCACTTGGCTCACCAAATTTTGTTCTTCTAGTTTGAAGCATTCGTCTACAGTAGCATTTCTATATTTATTTTTCCATCTGTTCTCTCCTATATAGATAGATGAATTTGGAACTCTAAATCCAACATGGTTTGTAGTAGCTCTTTGAAACTTGACAAAATAAAGGACTTCTCAGTTTTGTCTCTATGGTTTGTTTTTTCTTCAAGTAGCCCTAGGCACAGACTGTGGAAAAGCACTTTCATTGAGAGGGGTTGCCAAGCTTCTAAGAAATAACGAGTTTCCGAAATACCAGCAAATATTTTTTCACCCAATCTTGATGACACTTGGTGCTAATGATCAGGACGCATTTCCCACTTGGCTCACCAATTTTATTATTCTAGGTTGAAGCGTTCGTCTACAGTAGCAGTTTTATATTTAGGTTACCCTCTGTTCTCTCCTATATAGATAGATGAATTTGGAACTCTAAATCCAACATGGTTTTTCGTAGCTCTTTGAAACTTGACAAAATAAAGGAGTTCTCAGTTTTGTCTCTATGGTTTGTTTTCTCTTCAAGTAGCCCTTGGCACAGACTGTGGAAAAGCACTTTAATTGAGAGGGGTTGCCAAGCATCTAAGAAATTACGAGTTTCCGAAATACCAGCAAATATTTTTTCATCCAATCTTGATGATACTTGGTGATAATGATCAGTACACATATCCCACTTAGCTCACCAAATTTTGTTCTTCTTGGTTGAAGCGTTCGTCTACAACAGCAGTTTTTATATTTAGGTTTCCCTCAGTTCTCTCCTATATAGATAGATGAATTTGGAACTCTACATCCAACATGGTTTGTAGTAGCCCTTTGAAACTTGACAAAACAAAGGAGTTCTCAGTTTTGTCTCTATGGTTTGTTTCCTCTTCAAGTAGCGCTGGGCACAGACTGTGGAAAAGCACTTTCATTGAGAGGGGTTGCCAAGCTTCTAAGAAATTACGAGTTTCTGAAATACCAGCAAATATTTTTTTCACCCAATCTTGATGACACTTGGTGCTAATGATCAGTACGCATTTCCCACTTGGCTCACCAAATTTTTTCATTCTAGGTTGAAGCGTTCGTCTACAGTAGCAGTTTTTATATTTAGGTTACCCTCTGTTCTCTCATATATAGATAGATGAATTTGGAACTCTAAATCGAACATGGTTTGTAGTAGCTCTTTGAAACTTGACAAAATTAAGGAGTTCTCAGTTTTGTCTCTATGGTTTGTTTCCTCTTCAAGTAGCCCTAGGCACAGAATGTTGAAAAGCACTTTAATTGAGAGGGGTTGCCAAGCTTCTAAGAAATTACGAGTTTCCGAAGACCAGCAAATATTTTTTCACCCAATCTTGATGATACTTCGTGGTAATGATCAGTACACAAATCCCACTGAGCTCACCAAATTTTCTTCTTCTAGGTTGAAGCGTTCGTCGACAGTAGCAGTTTTTATATTTAGGTTTCCCTCTGTTCTCTCCTATATAGTTAGATGAATTTGGAACTCTAAATCCAACTTGGTTTGCAGTAGCTCTTTGAAACTTGAAAAATAAAGGAGTTCTCAGTTTTGTCTCTATGGTTTGTTTCCTCTTCAAGTAGCCTTAGGCACACACTGTGGAAAAGCACTTTCATTGAGAGGGGTTGCCAAGCTTCTAAGAAATAACGAGTTTCCGAAATACCAGCAAATATTTTTTCACCCAATCTTGATGACACTTGGTGCTAATGATCAGTACGCATTTCCCACTTGGCTCACCAAATTTTATTATTCTAGTTTGAAGCGTTCTTCTACAGTAGCATTTTTTATATTTAGGTTACCCTCTGTTCTCTCCTATATAGATAGATGAATTTGGAACTCTAAATAAAACATGGTTTGTAGTAGGTCTTTGAAACTTGACAAAATGAAGGAGTTCTCAGTTTTGTCTCCATGGTTTGTTTCCTCTTCAAGTAGCCCTAGGCACAGACTGTGGAAAAGCACTTTCATTGAGATGGATGCCAAGCTTCTAAGAAATAACGAGTTTCCGAAATACCAGCAAATATTTTTCACCCAATGTTGATGACACTTGGTGGTACTGATCAGTACACAAATCCCACTTGGCTCACCAAATTTTGTTCTTCTTGTTTGAAGCGATCGTCTACAGTAGCAGTTTTTATATTTAGGTTTCCCTCTGTTCTCTCCTATATACATAGATGAATTTGGAACTCTAAAAAAAAAACATGGTTTGTAGTAGCTCTTTGAAACTTGACAAAATAAAGGAGTTCTCAGTTTTGTCTCTATGGTTTGTTTCCTGTTAAAATAGCCCTAGGCACAGATTGTGGAGAAGCACTTTAATTGAGAGGGTTGCCAAGCTTCTAAGAAATTACGAGTTTCCGAAATACCAGCAAATATTTTTTCACCCAATCTTGATGACACTTGGTGCTAATGATCAGTACGCATTACCACTTGGCTCACCAAATTTTTTCATTCTAGGTTGAAGCGTTCGTCGACATTAGCAGTTTTTATATTTAGGTTTCCCTCTGTTCTCTCCTATATAGATAGATGAATTTGGAACTCTAAATCGAACATGGTTTGTAGTAGCTCTTTGAAACTTGACAAAATTAAGGAGTTCTCAGTTTTGTCTCTATGGTTTGTTTCCTCTTCAAGTAGCCCTAGGCACAGACTGTTGAAAAGCACTTTAATTGAGAGGGGTTGCCAAGCTTCTAAGAAATTACGAGTTTCCGAAATACCAGCAAATATTTTTTCACCCAATCTTGATGATACTTGGTGTTAATCATCAGTACACAAATACCACTTGGCTCACCAAATTTTGTTCTTCTAGGGTGAAGCGTTCGTCTACAGTAGCAGTTTTTATATTTAGGTTTCCCTCTGTTCTCTCCTATATAGATAGATGAAATTGGAACTCTAAATTCAACATGGTTTGTAGTAGCTCTTTGAAACTTGACAAAATAAAGGGGTTCTCAGTTTTGTCTCTATGGCTTCTTTCCTCTACAAGTAGCCCTAGGCACAGACTGTGGAAAAGCACTTTCATTGAGAGGGGTTGCCAAGCTTCTAAGAAATTACGAGTTTCCGAAATACCAGCAAATATTTTTTCACCCAATCTTGATGATACTTGGTGGTAATGATCAGTACACAAATCCCACTAAGCTCACCAAATTTTCTTCTTCTAGGTTGAAGCGTTCGTCGACAGTAGCAGTTTTTATATTTAGGTTTCCCTCTGTTCTCTCCTATATAGATAGATGAAATTGGAACTCTAAATTCAACATGGTTTGTAGTAGCTCTTTGAAACTTGACAAAATAAAGGGGTTCTCAGTTTTGTCTCTATGGCTTCTTTCCTCTACAAGTAGCCCTAGGCACAGACTGTGGAAAAGCACTTTCATTGAGAGGGGTTGCCAAGATTCTAAGAAATTACGAGTTTCCGAAATACCAGCAAATATTTTTTCTCCCAATCTTGATGATACTTGGTGGTAATGATCAGTACACAAATCCCACTTGGCTCACCAATTATGTTCTTCTAGTTTGAATCGATCGTCTACAGTATCAGTTTTTATATTTAGGTTTCCCTCTGTTCTCTCCTATATAGATAGATGAATGTGGAACTCTAAATCCAACATGGATTTTCGTAGCTCTTTGAAACTTGACAAAATAAAGGACTTCTCAGTTTTGTCTCTATGGTTTTTTTCCTCTTCAAGTAGCCCTAGGCACAGACTGTGGAAAAGCACTTTCATTGATAGGGGTTGCCAAGCTTCCAAGAAATTACGAGTTTCCGAAATACCAGCAAATATTTTTTCATCCAATCTTGATGATACTTGGTGGTAATGATCAGTACACATATCCCACTTGGCTCACCAAATTTTGTTCTTCTAGGTTGAAGCTTTCGTCTACAATAGCAGTTTTTATATTTAGGTTTCCCTCTGTTCTCTCCTATATAGATAGAAGAATTTGGAACTCTAAATTCAACATGGTTTGTAGTAGCTCTTTGAAACTTTACAAAATAAAGGAGTTCTCCGTTTTGTCTCTATGGTTTGTTTCCTCTTCAAGTAGCCCAGGGCACAGACTGTGGAAAAGCACTTTCATTGAGAGGGGTTGCCAAGCTTCTAAGAAATTACGAGTTTCCGAAATACCAGCAAATATTTTTTCACCCAATCTTGATGACACTTGGTGCTAATGATCAGTACGCATTTTCCACTTGTCTCACCAAATTTTTTTATTCTAGGTTGAAGCGTTCGTCTACAGTAGCACTTTTTATATTTAGGTTTTCCTCTGTTCTCTCCTATATAGATAGATGAATTTGGAACTCTAAATAAAACATGGTTTGTAGTAGGTCTTTGAAACTTGACAAAATAAAGGAGTTCTCAGTTTTGTCTCTATGGTTTGTTTAATCCTCAAGGAGCCCTAGGCACAGACTGTGGAAAAGCAATTTCATTGAGAGGGGTTGCCAAGCTTCTAAGAAATAACGAGTTTCCGAAATACCAGCAAATATTTTTTCACCCAATCTTGATGATACTTGGTGGTAATGATCAGTACACAAATCCCACTAAGCTCACCAAATTTTCTTCTTCTAGGTTGAAGCGTTCGTCGACAGTAGCAGTTTTTATATTTAGGTTTCCCTCTGTTCTCTCCTATATAGGTAGATGAATTTGAAACTCTTAATCCAACATGGTTTGTAGTAGCTCTTTGAAACTTGACAAAATAAAGGAGTTTTCAGTTTTGTCTCCATGGTTTTTTTCCTCTTCAAGTAGCCTTAGGCACACACTGTGGAAAAGCACTTTCATTGAGTTGGATGCCAAGCTTCAAAGAAATAACGAGTTTCCGAAATACCAGCAAATATTTTTTCACCCAATCTTGATGATACTTGGTGGTACTGATCAGTACACAAATCCCACTTGGCTCACCAAATTTTGTTCTTCTAGTTGGAAGCGATCGTCTACAGTAGCAGTTTTTATATTTAGGTTTCCCTCTGTTCTCTCCTATATACATAGATGAATTTGGAACTCTAAATAAAACATGGTTTGTAGTAGCTCTTTGAAACTTCACAAAATAAAGGAGTTCTCAGTTTTGTCTCTATGGTTTGTTTCCTCTTCAAGTAGCCCTAGGCACAGACTGTGGAAAAGCACTTTCATTGAGAGGGGTTGCCAAGCTTCTAAGAAATAACGAGTGTCAGAATTACCAGCAAATATTTTTTCAACCAATCTTGATGATACTTGTTGCTAATGATCAGTACACAAGTCCCACTAGGCTCACCAAATTTTGTTCTTCTAGGTTGAAGCGTTCGTCTACAGTAGCAGTTTTTATATTTAGGTTTCCCTTGTTCTCTCCTATATAGATAGATGAAATTGGAACTCTAAATTCAACATGGTTTGTAGTAGCTCTTTGAAACTTGACAAAATAAAGGGGTTCTCAGTTTTGTCTCTATGGCTTTTTTCCTCTACAAGTAGCCCAGGGCACAGACTGTGGAAAAGCACATTCATTGAGAGGGGTTGCCAAGATTCTAAGAAATTACGAGTTTCCGAAATACCAGCAAATATCTTTTCACCCAATCTTGATGATACTTGTTGCTAATAATCAGTACACAAGTCCCACTTGGCTCACCAAATTTTGTTCTTGTAGGTTGAAGCGTTCGTCTACAGTAGCAGTTTTTATATTTAGGTTTCCCATTTTTTTTCCTATATAGATAGATGAATTTGGAACTCTAAATCCAACATGGTTTGTAGTAGCTCTTTGAAACTTGACAAAATAAAGGAGTTCTCAGTTTTGTCTCTATGGTTTGTTTCCTCTTCAAGTAGCCCTAGGCACAGACTGTTGAAAAGCACTTTCATTGAGAGGGGTTGCCAAGCTTCTAAGAAATTACGAGTTTCCGAAATACCAGCAAATATTTTTTCACCCAATCTTGATGATACTTGGTGGTAATGATCACTACACAAATACCACTTGGCTCACCAAATTTTGTTCTTCTAGGGTGAAGCGTTCGTCTACAGTAGCAGTTTTTATATTTAGGTTTCCCTCTGTTCTCTCCTATATAGATAGATGAAATTGGAACTCTAAATTCAACATGGTTTGTAGTAGCTCTTTGAAACTTGACAAAATAAAGGGGTTCTCAGTTTTGTCTCTATGGCTTCTTTCCTCTACAAGTAGCCCTAGGCACAGACTGTGGAAAAGCACTTTCATTGAGAGGGGTTGCCAAGCTTCTAAGAAATTACGAGTTTCCGAAATACCAGCTAATATTTTTTCTCCCAATCTTGATGATACTTGGTGGTAATGATCAGTACACAAATCCCACTTGGCTCACCAAATTTTGTTCTTCTAGTTTGAAGCGTTCGTCTACAGTAGCAGTTTTTATATTTAGGTTTCACTCTGTTCTCTCATATATAGATAGATGTATTTGGAACTCTAAATCCAACATGGTTTGTAGTATCTCTTTGAAACTTGACAAAATAAAGGAGTTCTCAGTTTTGTCTCTATGGTTTGTTTTTTCTTCAAGTAGCCCTAGGCACAGACTGTGGAAAAGCACTTTCATTGAGAGGGGTTGCCAAGCTTCTAAGAAATAACGAGTTTCCGAAATACCAGCAAATATTTTTTCACCCAATCTTGATTATACTTGGTGCTAATGATCAGTACGCATTTCCCACTTGGCTCAACAAATTTTATGATTCTAGGTTGAAGCGTTCGTCTACAGTAGCAGTTTTTATATTTAGGTTTCCCGGTGTTCTCTCCTATATAGATAGATGAATTTGGAACTCTAAATAAAACATGGTTTGTAGTAGGTCTTTTAAACTTGACAAAATTAAGGAGTTCTCAGTTTTGTCTCTACGGTTTGTTTAATCTTCAAGGAGCCCTACGCACAGACTGTGGAAAAGCACTTTCATTGAGAGGGGTTGCCAATCTTCTAAGAAATTAAGAGTTTCCCAAATACCAGCAAATATTTTTTCACCCAATCTTGATGATACTTGGTGGTAATGATCAGTACACAAATCCCACTTGGCTCATTAAATTTTGTTCTTCTAGGTTGAAGCGTTCGTCGACAGTAGCAGTTTTTATATTTAGGTTTCCATCTGTTCTCTCCTATATAGTTAGATGAATTTGGAACTCTAAATCCATCATGGTTTGTAGTAGCTCTTTGAAACTTGACAAATTAAGGAGTTCTCAGTTTTGTCTCTATGGTTTGTTTCCTCTTCAAGTAGCCCTAGGCACACACTGTGGAAAAGCACTTTCATTGAGATGGGTTGCCAAGCTTCTAGAAATAACGAGTTTCCGAAATACCAGCAAATATTTTTTCACCCAATCTTGATGATACTTGGTGGTAATGATCAGTACACAAATCCCACTTGGCTCACCAAATTTGTTCTTCTAGCTTGAAGCGTTCGTCTACAGTAGCAGTTTTTATATTTAGGTTTCAATCTGTTCTCTCATATATAGATAGATGAATTTGGAACTCTAAATCCAACATGGTTTGTAGTAGCTCTTTGAAACTTGACAAAATAAAAGAGTTCTCAGTTTTGTCTCTATGGTTTGTTTCCTCTTCAAGTAGCCCTAGGCACAGACTGTGAAAAAGCACTTTCATTGAAAGGGGTTGCCAAGCTTCCAAGAAATTACGAGTTTCCGAAATACCAGCAAATATTTTTTCACCCAATCTTGATAATACTTGGTGCTAATGATCAGTACACATTTCCCACTTGGCTCACCAAATTTTGTTATTCTAGGTTGAAGCGTTCGTCTACAGTAGCAGTTTTTATATTTAGGTTACCCTCTGTTCTCTCCTATATAGATAGATGAATTTGGAACTCTAAATCCAACATGGTTTTTCGTAGCTCTTTGAAACTTGACAAAATAAAGAGTTCTCAGTTTTGTCTCTCTGGTTTGTTTCCTCTTCAAGTAGCCCTAGGCACAGACTGTGGAAAAGAACTTTCATTGAGAGGGTTTGCCAACCTTCTAAGAAATTACGAGTTTCTGAAATACTAGCAAATATTTTTTCAACCAATCTTGATGATACTTGGTGGTAATGATCACTACACAAATCCCACTAAGCTCACCAAATTTTCTTCTTATAGGTTGAAGCGTTCGTCAACAGTAGCAGTTTTTATATTTAGGTTTCCCTCTGTTCTCTCCTAAGTAGTTAGATGAATTTGGAACTCTAAATCCAACATGGTTTGTAGTAGCTCTTTGAAACTTGACAAAATAAAGGAGTTCTCAGTTTTGTCTCTATGGTTTGTTTCCTCTTCAAGTAGCCTTAGGCACACACTGTGGAAAAGCACTTTCATTGAGATGCATGCCAAGGTTCTAAGAAATAACGAGTTTCCGAAATACCAGCAAATATTTTTTCACCCAAACTTGATGATACTTTATGGTACTGTTCAGTACACAAATCCCACTTGGCTCACCAAATTTTGTTCTTCTAGATTGAAGCGATCGTCTACAGTAGCAGTTTTTATATTTAGGTTTCCCTCCGTTCTCTCCTATATACATAGATGAATTTGGAACTCTAAATAAAACATGGTTTGTAGTAGCTCTTTCAAACTTGACAAAATAAAGGTCTTCTCAGTTTTGTCTCTATGTTTTGTTTCCTCTTCAAGTAGCCCTAGGCACAGACTGTGGAAAAGCACTTTCATTGAGAGGGGTTGCCAAGCTTCTAAGAAATTACGAGTTTCCGAAATACCAGCAAATATTTGGTCATCCAATCTTGATGATACTTTCTGGTAATGATCAGTACACAAATCCCACTTGGCTCACCAAATTCTGTTCTTCTAGGTTGAAGCGTTCGTCGACAGTAGCAGTATTTATATTTAGGTTTCGCACTTTTCTCTACTATATAGTTAGATGAATTTGGAACTCTAAATCCAACATGGTTTGTAGTAGCTCTTTGAAACGTGACAAAATAAAGGAGTTCTCAGTTTTGCCTCTATGGTTTGTTTCCTCTTCAAGTAGCCCTAGGCACACACTGTGTAAAAGCACTTTCATTGAGATGCGTTGCCAAGCTTCTAGAAATAATGAGTTTCCGAAATACCAGCAAATATTTTTTCACCCTATCTTGATGATACTTGGTGGTAATGATCAGTACACAAATCACACTTGGCTCACCAATTTTGTTCTTCTAGTTTGAATCGATCGTCTACAGTAGCAGTTTTTATATTTAGGTTTCCCTCTGTTATCTCCTATATAGATAGATGAATTATAACTCTAAATAAAACATGGTTTGTAGTAGCTCTTTGAAACTTGACAAAATAAAGGAGTTCTCAGTTTTGTCTCTATGGTTTGTTTCCTCTTCAAGTACCCCTAGGCACAGACTGTGGAAAAGCACTTTCATTGAAAGGGGTTGCCAAGCTTCCAAGAAATTGCGAGTTTCCGAAATACCAGCAAATATTTTTCACCCAATCTTGATGATACTTGGTGCTAATGATCAGTACACATTTCCCACTTGGCTCACCAAATTTTGTTATTCTAGGTTGAAGCGTTCGTCTACAGTAGCAGTTTTTATTTTTAAGTTACCCTCTGTTCTCTCCTATATAGATAGATGAATGTGGAACTCTAAATCCAACATGGTTTTTCGTAGCTCTTTGAAACTTGACAAAATAAAGGACTTCTCAGTTTTGTCTCTATGGTTTGTTTCCTCTTCAAGTAGCCCTAGGCACAGACTGTGAAAAAGCACTTTCATTGATAGGGGTTGCCAAGCTTCAAAGAAATTACGAGTTTCCGAAATACCAGCAAATATTTTTTCATCCAATCTTGATGATACTTGGTGGTAATGATCAGTACACATATCCCACTTGGCTCACCAAATTTTGTTCTTCTAGGTTGAATCTTTCGTCTACAATAGCAGTTTTTATATTTAGGTTTCCCTCTCTTCTCTCCTATATAGATAGATGAATTTTGAACTCTAAATCCAACATGGTTTGTAGTAGCTCTTTGAAACTTGACAAAATAAAGGAGTTCTCAGTTTTGTCTCTATGGTTTGTTTCCTCTTAAAGTAGCCCTGGGCACAGACTGTGGAAAAGCACTTTCATTGAGAGGGGTTGCCAAGCTTCTAAGAAATTACGAGTTTCCGAAATACCAGCAAATATTTTTTCACCCAATCTTGATGACACTTGGTGCTAATGATCAGTACGCATTTCCCACTTGTCTCACCAAATTTTTTTATTCTAGGTTGAAGCGTTCATCTACAGTAGCACTTTTTATATTTAGGTTTCCCTCTGTTCTCTCCTATATAGATAGATGAATTTGGAACTCTAAATAAAACATGGTTTGTAGTAGGTCTTTGAAACTTGAAAAAATAAAGGAGTTCTCAGTTTTGTCTCTATGGTTTGTTTAATCCTCAAGGAGCCCTAGGCACAGACTGTGGAAAACACTTTCATTGAGATGGGTTGCCAAGCTTTTCAGAAATTACGAGTTTCCGAAATACCAGCAAATATTTTTTCACCCAATCTTGATGATACTTGGTGGTAATGATCAGTACACAAATCCAACTAAGCTCACCAAATTTTCTTCTTCTAGGTTGAAGCGTTCGTCGACAGTAGCAGTTTTTATATTTAGGTTTCCCTCTGTTCTCTCCTATATAGTTAGATGAATTTGGAACTCTAAATCCAACATGGTTTGTAGTAGCTCTTTGAAACTTGACAAAATAAAGGAGTTCTCAGTTTTGTCTCTATGGTTTGTTTTTTCTTCAAGTAGCCCTAGGCACAGACTGTGGAAAAGCACTTTCATTGAGAGGGGTTGCCAAGCTTCTAAGAAATAACGAGTTTCCGAAATACCAGCAAATATTTTTTCACCCAATCTTGATGATACTTGTTGCTAATAATCAGTACACAAGTCCCACTTGGCTCACCAAATTTTGTTCTTCTAGGTTGAAGCGTTCGTCTACCGTAGCAGTTTTTATATTTAGGTTTCCCTTTTTCTTTCCTAAATAGATAGATGAATTTGGAACTCTAAATCGAACATGGTTTGTAGTAGCTCTTTGAAACTTGACAAAATAAAGGGGTTCTCAGTTTTGTCTCTATGGTTTGTTTCCTCTTCAAGTAGTCCTAGGCACAGACTGTTGAAAAGCACTTTCATTGAGAGGGGTTCCCAGCTTCTAAGAAATTACGAGTTTCCGAAATACCAGCAAATATTTTTTCACCCAATCTTGATGACACTTGGTGTTAATGATCAGTACACAAATGCCACTTGGCTCACCAAATTTTGTTCTTCTAGGTTGAAGCGTTCGTCTACAGTAGCAGTTTTTATATTTAGGTTTCCCTCTGTTCTCTCCTATATAGATAGATGAAATTGGAACTCTAAATTCAACATGGTTTGTAGTAGCTCTTTGAAACTTGACAAAATAAGGGGTTCTCAGTTTTGTCTCTATGGCTTCTTTCCTCTACAAGTATCCCTAGGCACAGACTGTGGAAAAGCACTTTCATTGAGAGGGGTTGCCAAGATTCTAAGAAATTACGAGTTTCCGAAATACAAGCAAATATTTTTTCTCCCAATCTTGATGATACTTGGTGGTAATGATCAGTACACAAATCCCACTTGGCTCACCAAATTTTGTTCTTCTAGTTTGAAGCGTTCGTCTACAGTAGCA
>NW_027515383.1:55520-81478 GCF_048772815.1 Callospermophilus lateralis
TTCTTGGAAGCTTGGCAACCCCTTTCAAACGAAAGTGTTTTCCACCAGTGTCTGCATGGGGTACTTCAAGAGGAAACAAACCGTAGAGATAGAACTTAGAACTACTTCATTTGGTCAAGTTTCAAGGAGCTAGCACAAACAGTATTTGATTTAGAATTCCAAACACCGCTATCTATATAGGAGAAAACAGAGTGAAACCAAAAAATTCAAAGTGTTACTGGAAACGAACGCTTGAACCTAGAAGAGTGAAAATTGGACAGCCAAGTGGGCTTAGTGAACTGATCATTACCACCAAGTATCATCAAGATTTGGTGAAAAAATGTTTGCTGAGATTTCAGCAAACTGGTAGTTTTTTGGAGGCTTGGCAACCCCTTTCAAAAGAAAGTGTTTTTCACCAGTCTCTGCATGGGGTACTTCAAGAGGAAACAAACCAGAGAGATAGAACTTAGAACTACTTCATTTGGTCAAGTTTCAAGGAGCTAGCACAAACCGTGTTTGATTTAGAGTTTCCAACACATCTATCTTTATGGGAGAAAACAGAGTGAAACCTAAAAATTCAAAGTGTTACTGGAAACGAACGCTTGAACGTAGAAGAGTGAAAATTGGGCAGCCAAGTGGGCTTAGTGAACTGATCATTACCACCAAGTATCATCAAGATTTGGTGAAAAAATGTTTGCTGAGATTTCAGCAAACTAGTAGTTTTTTGGAAGCTTGGCAACCCCTTTCAAACGAAAGTGTTTTCCAACAGTGTCTGCATGGGGTACTTCAAGAGCAAACAAACCATAGAGATAGAACTTAGAACTACTTCATTTCGTCAAGTTTCAAAGAGGTAGCACAAACCGTGTTTGATTTAGAATTCCAAACACAGCTATCTATATAGGAGAAAACAGAGTGAAACCTAAAAATTCAAAGTGTTACTGGAAACGAACGCTTGAACCTAGAAGAGGGAAAATTGGGCAGCCAAGTGGGCTTAGTGAACTGATTATTACCACCAAGTATCATCAAGATTTGGTGAAAAAATGTTTGCTGAGATTTCAGCAAACTAGTAGTTTTTTGGAAGGTTGGCAACCCCTTTCAAACGAAAGTGTTTTCCACCAGTGTCTGCATGGGGTACTTCAAGAGGAAACAAACCATAGAGATAGAACTTAGAACTACTTCATTTCGTCAAGTTTCAAGGAGCTAGCACAAACCGTGTTTGATTTAGAATTCCAAACACAGCTATCTATATAGGAGAAAACAGAGTGAAACCTAAAATTTCAAAGTGTTACTGGAAACGAACGCTTGAACCTAGAAGAGTGAAAATTGGGCAGCCAAGAGGGCTTAGTGAACTGATCATTACCACCACGTATCATCAAGATTGGTGAAAAAATGTTTGCTGAGATTTCAGCAAACTTGTAGTTTTTGGGAAGCTTGGCAACCCCTTTCAAACGAAAGTGTTTTCCACCAGTGTCTGCATGGGGTACTTCAAGAGGAAACAAACCATAGAGTTAGAACTTAGAACTACTTCATTTGGTCAAGTTTCAAGGAGCTAGCACAAACCGTGTTTGATTTAGAGTTTCCAACACATCTATCTATATAGGAGAAAACAGAGTGAAACCTAAAATTTCAAAGTGTTACTGGAAACGAACGCTTGAACCTAGAAGAGTGAAAATTGGGCACCCAAGTGGGCTTAGTGAACTGATCATTACCACCAAGTATCATCAAGATTTGGTGAAAAAATGTTTGCTGAGATTTCAGCAAACTAGTAGTTTTTTGGAAGCTTGGCAACCCCTTTCAAACGAAAGTGTTTTCCACCAGTGTCTGCATGGGGTACTTCAAGAGCAAGCAAACCATAGAGATAGAACTTAGAACTACTTCATTTGGTCAAGTTTCAAGGAGCTAGCACAAACCGTGTTTGATTTAGAGTTTCCAACACATCTATCTATATAGGAGAAAACAGAGTGAAACCTAAAAATTCAAAGTGTTACTGGAAACGAACGCTTGAACCTAGAAGAGTGAAAATTGGGCACCCAAGTGGGCTTAGTGAAGTGATCATTACCACCAAGTATCGTGAAGATTTGGTGAAAAAATGTTTGCTGAGATTTCAGCAAACTAGTAGTTTTTTGGAAGCTTGGCAACCCCTTTCAAACGAAAGTGTTTTCCACCAGTGTCTGCATGGGGTACGTCAAGTTGAAAGAAACCATAGAGATAGAACTTAGAACTACTTCATTTGGTCAAGTTTCTAGGAGCTAGCACAAACAGTGTTTGACTTAGAATTCCAAACCCCGCTATCTATATAGGAGAAAACAGAGTGAAACCAAAAAATTCAAAGTGTTACTGGAAACGAACGCTTGAACCTAGAAGAGTGAAAATTGGACAGCCAATTGGGCTTAGTGAACTGATCATTACCACCAAGTATCATCAAAATTTGGTGAAAAAATGTTTGCTGAGATTTCAGCAAACTGGTAGTTTTTTTGGAGGCTTGGCAACCCCTTTCAAACGAAAGTGTTTTTCACCAGTCTCTGCATGGGGTACTTCAAGAGGAAACAAACCAGAGAGATAGAACTTAGAACTACTTCATTTGGTCAAGTTTCAAGGAGCTCGCACAAACCGTGTTTGATTTAGAGTTTCCAACACATCTATCTATATAGGAGAAAACAGAGTGAAACCTAAAAATTCAAAGTGTTACTGGAAACGAACGCTTGAACCTAGAAGAGTGAAAATTGGGCAGCCAAGTGGGCTTAGTGAACTGATCATTACCACCAAGTATCATCAAGATTTGGTGAAAAAATGTTTGCTGAGATTTCAGCAAACTAGTAGTTTTTTGGAAGCTTGGCAACCCCTTTCAAACGAAAGTGTTTTCCAACATCGTCTGCATGGGGTACTTCAAGAGGAAACAAACCATAGAGATAGAACTTAGAACTACTTCATTTGGTCAAGTTTCAAGGAGCTAGCACAAACCGTGTTTGATTTAGAGTTTCCAACACATCTATCTATATAGGAGAAAACAGAGTGAAACCTAAAAATTCAAAGTGTTACTGGAAACGAACTCTTGAACCTAGAAGAGTGAAAATTGGGCAGCCAAGTGGGCTTAGTGAACTGATCATTACCACCAAGTATCATCAAGATTTGGTGAAAAAATGTTTGCTGAGATTTCAGCAAACTAGTAGTTTTTTGGAAGCTTGGCAACCGCTTTCAAACGAAAGTGTTTTCCACCAGTGTCTGCATGGGGTACTTCAAGAGGAAACAAACCATAGAGTTAGAACTTAGAACTACTTCATTTGGTCAAGTTTCAAGGAGCTAGCACAAACCGTGTTTGATTTAGAATTCCAAACACAGCTATCTAGTTAGGAGAAAACAGAGTGAAACCTAAAAATTCAAAGTGTTACTGGAAACGAACGCTTGAACCTAGAAGAGTGAAAATTGGGCAGCCAAGTGGGCTTAGTGAACTGATCATCACCACCAAGTATCATCAAGATTTGGTGAAAAAATGTTTGCTGAGATTTCAGCAAATTAGTAGTTTTTTGGAAGCTTGGCAACCCCTTTCAAACGAAAGTGTTTTCCACCAGTGTCTACGTGGGGTATTTCAAGAGGAAACAAACCATAGAGATAGAACTTAGAACTACTTCATTTGGTCAAGTTTCAAGGAGCTAGCACAAACCGTGTTTGATTTAGAATTCCAAACACAGCTATCTATATAGGAGAAAACAGAGTGAAACCTAAAATTTCAAAGTGTTACTGGAAACGAACGCTTGAACCTAGAAGAGTGAAAATTGGGCAGCCAAGTGGGCTTAGTGAACTGATCATTACCACCAAGTATCATCAAGATTTGGTGAAAAAATGTTTGCTGAGATTTCAGCAAACTAGTAGTTTTTTGGAAGCTTGCCAACCCCTTTCAAACGAAAGTGTTTTCCACCAGTGTCTGCATGGGGTACTTCAAGTGGAAACAAACCATAGAGATAGAACTTAGAACTACTTCATTTGGTCAAGTTTCAAGGAGCTAGCACAAACCGTGTTTGATTTAGAGTTTCCAACACATCTATCTATATAGGAGAAAACAGAGTGAAACCTAAAAATTCAAAGTGTTACTGGAAACGAACGCTTGAACCTAGAAGAGTGAACATTGGGTAGCCAAGTGGGCTTAGTGAACTGATCATTACCACCAAGTATCATCAAGATTTGGTGAAAAAATGTTTGCTGATATTTCAGCAAACTAGTAGTTTTTTGGAAGCTTGGCAACCCCTTTCAAACGAAAGTGTTTTCCACCAGTGTCTGCATGGGGTACTTCTAGAGGAAACAAACCATAAATATAAAACTTAGAACTACTTCATTTGGTCAAGTTTCAAGGAGCTAGCACAAACCGTGTTTGATTTAGAATTCCAAACACAGCTATCTATATAGGAGAAAACAGAGTGAAACCTAAAATTTCAAAGTGTTACTGGAAACGAACGCTTAAACCTAGAAGAGTGAAAATTGGGCAGCCAAGTGGGCTTAGTGAACTGATCATTACCACCAAGTATCATCAAGATTTGGTGAAAAAATGTTTGCTGAGATTTCAGCAAACTAGTAGTTTTTTGGAAGCTTGGCAACCCCTTTCAAACGAAAGTGTTTTCCACCAGTGTCTGCATGGGGTATTTCAAGAGGAAACAAACCATAGAGATAGAACTTAGAACTACTTCATTTGGTCAAGTTTCAAGGAGCTAGCACAAACCATGTTTGATTTAGAGTTTCCAACACATCTATCTATATAGGAGAAAACAGAGTGAAACCTAAAAATTCAAAGTGTTAGTGGAAACGAACGCTTGAACCTAGAAGAGGGAAAATTGGGCAGCCAAGTGGGCTTAGTGAACTGATCATAACCACCAAGTATCATCAAGATTTGGTGAAAAAATGTTTGCTGAGATTTCAGGAAACTAGTAGTTTTTTGGAAGCTTGGCAACCCCTTTCAAACGAAAGTGTTTTAAACCAGTGTCTGCATGGGGTACTTCAAGAGGAAACAAACCATAGAGATAGAACTTAGAACTACTTCATTTGGTCAAGTTTCTAGTAGCTAGCACAAACCGTGTTTGATTTAGAGTTTCCAACACATCTATCTATATAGGAGAAAACAGAGTGAAACCTAAAAATTCAAAGTGTTACTGGAAACGAACGCTTGAACCTAGAAGAGTGAAAATTGGGCAATCAAGTTGGCTTAGTGAACTGATCATTACCACCAAGTATCATCAAGATTTGGTGAAAAAATGTTTGCTGAGATTTCAGCAAACTAGTAGTTTTTGGGAAGCTTGGCAACCCCTTTCAAACGAAAGTGTTTTCCACCAGTGTCTGCATGGGGTACTTCAAGAGGAAACAAACCATAGAGATAGAACTTAGAACTACTTCATTTGGTCAAGTTTCAAGGAGCTAGCACAAACCGTGTTTGTTTTAGAGTTTCGAACACATCTGTCTATATAGGAGAAAACAGAGTGAAACCTAAAAATTCAAAGTGTTACTTGAAATGAACGCTTGAACTTAGAACAGTGAAAATTGGGCAGCCAAGTGGGCTTAGTGAACTGATCATCACCACCAAGTATCATCAAGATTTGGTGAAAAAATGTTTGCTGAGATTTCAGCAAATTAGTAGTTTTTTGGAAGCTTGGCAACCCCTTTAAAACGAAAGTGTTTTCCACCAGTGTCTGCATGGGGTACTTCAAGAGGAAACAAACCATAGAGATAGAACTTAGAACTACTTCATTTGGTCAAGTTTCAAGGAGCTAGCACAAACCGTGTTTGATTTAGAATTCCAAACACAGCTATCTATATAGGAGAAAACAGAGTGAAACCTAAAATTTCAAAGTGTTACTGGAAACGAACGCTTGAACCTAGGAGAGTGAAAATTGGGCAGCCAATTGGGCTTAGTGAACTGATCATTACCACCAAGTATCATCAAGATTTGGTGAAAAAATGTTTGCTGAGATTTCAGCAAATTAGTAGTTTTTTGGAAGCTTGGCAACCCCTTTCAAACGAAAGTGTTTTCCACCAGTGTCTGCATGGGGTACTTCAAGTGGAAACAAACCATAGAGATAGAACTTAGAACTACTTCATTTTTCAAGTTTCAAGGAGCTAGCACAAACCGTGTTTGATTTAGAATTCCAAACACAGCTATCTTTATAGGAGAAAACAGAGTGAAACCTAAAATTTCAAAGTGTTACTGGAAACGAACGCTTGAACCTAGAAGAGTGAAAATTGGGCAGCCAGTGGGCTTAGTGAACTGATCATTACCACCAAGTATCATCAAGATTTGGTGAAAAAATATTTGCTGATATTTCAGCAAAGTAGTCGTTTTTGGGAAGCTTGGCAACCCCTTTGAAACGAAAGTGTTTTCCAACAGTGTCAGCATGGGATACTTCAAGAGGAAACAAACCATAGAGATAGAACTTAGAACTACTTCATTTGGTCAAGTTTCAAGGAGCTAGCACAAACCGTGTTTGATTTAGAGTTTCCAACACATCTATCTATATAGGAGAAAACAGAGTGAAACCTAAAAATTCAAAGTGTTACTGAAAACGAACGCTTGAACCTAGAAGAGTGAAAATTGGGCAGCCAAGTGGGCTTAGTGAACTGATCATTACCACCAAGTATCATCAAGATTTGGTGAAAAAATGTTTGCTGAGATTTCAGCCAACTAGTAGTTTTTTGGAAGCTTTTCAACCCCTTTCAAACGAAAGTGTTTTCCACCAGTGTCTGCATGGGGTACTTCAAAAGGAACAAACCATAGAGATAGAACTTAGAACTACTTCATTTGGTCAAGTTTCAAG
This sequence comes from Callospermophilus lateralis, assembly GCF_048772815.1. NCBI lineage: Eukaryota > Metazoa > Chordata > Mammalia > Rodentia > Sciuridae > Callospermophilus > Callospermophilus lateralis. The sequence continues at coordinate 62,294 of NW_027515383.1, forward strand.
GAGCTAGCACAAACCGTGTTTGATTTAGAATTCCAAACACAGCTATCTATATAGGAGAAAACAGAGTGAAACCTAAAAATTCAAAGTGTCACTGGAAACGAACGCTTGAACCTAGAAGAGTAAAAATTGGGCAGCCAAGTGGGCTTAGTGAGAGTAAAAATTGGGCAGCCAGTGGCTTAGTGAACTGATCATTACCACCAAGTATCATCAAGATTTGGTGAAAAAATGTTGCTAAGATTTCAGCCAACTAGTAGTTTTTGGGAAGCTTGGCAACCCCTTTCAACGAAAGTGTTTTCCACAAGTGTCTTCATGGGGTACTTCAAGAGGAAACAAACCATAGAGATAGAACTTAGAACTACTTCATTTGGTCAAGTTTCAAGGAGCTAGCACAAACCGTGTTTGATTTAGAATTCCAAACACAGCTATCTATATAGGAGAAAACAGAGTGAAACCTAAAATTCAAAGTGTTACTGGAAACGAACCGCTTGAACCTAGAAGAGTGAAAATTGGGCAGCCAAGTGGGCTTAGTGAACTGATCATTACCACCAAGTATCATCAAGATTTGGTGAAAAATGTTTGCTGAGATTTCAGCAAATTAGTAGTTTTTTGGAAGCTTGGCAACCCCTTTCAAACGAAAGTGTTTTCCAACAGTGTCTGCATGGGGAACTTCAAGAGGAAACAAACCATAGAGATAGAACTTAGAACTAATTCATTTGGTCAAGTTCAAGGAGCTAGCACAAACCGTGTTTGATTTAGAATTCCAAACACAGCTCTCTATATAGGAGAAAACAGAGTGAAACCTAAAATTTCAAAGTGTTACTGGAAACGAACGCTTGAACCTAGAAGAGTGAAAATTGGGCAGCCAAGTGGGCTTAGTGAACTGATCATTACCACCAAGTATCATCAAGATTTGGTGAAAAAATGTTTGCTGAGAGTTCAGCAAACTAGTAGTTTTTTGGAAGCTTGGCAACCCCTTTCAAACGAAAGTGTTTTCCACCAGTGTCTGCATGGGGTACTTCAAGAGGAAACAAACCATAGAGATAGAACTTAGAACTACTTCATTTGGTCAAGTTTCAAGGAGCTAGCACAAACCATGTTTGATTTAGAGTTCCAACACATCTATCTATATAGGAGAAACAGAGTGAAACCTAAAAATTCAAAGTGTTAGTGGAAACGAACGCTTGAACCTAGAAGAGTGAAATTGGGCAGCCAAGTGGCTTAGTGAACTGATCATACCACCAAGTATCATCAAGATTTGGTGAAAAAAATGTTGCTGAGATTTCAGGAAACTAGTAGTTTTTGGAAGCTTGGCAACCCCTTTCAAACGAAAGTGTTTTCCACCAGTGTCTGCATGGGGTACTTCAAGAGGAAACAAACCATAGAGATAGAACTTAGAACTACTTCATTTGGTCAAGTTTCTAGGAGCTAGCACAAACCGTGTTTGATTTAGATTCAACACATCTATCTATATAGGAGAAAACAGAGTGAAACCTAAAATTCAAAGTGTTACTGGAAACGAACGCTTGAACCTAGAAGAGTGAAAATTGGGCAGCCAAGTGGCTTAGTGGAACTGATCATTACCACCAAGTATCATCAAGATTTGGTGAAAAATGTTTGCTGAGATTTCAGCAAACTAGTAGTTTTTGGAAGCTTGGCAACCCCTTTCAAACGAAAGTGTTTTCCACCAGTGTCTGCATGGGGTACTTCAAGAGGAAACAAACCATAGAGATAGAACTTAGAACTAAAAGGAGCTAGCAGAAAACCGTTGTTTGTTTTAGAGTTTCGAACACATCTGTCTATATAGGAGAAAACAGAGTGAAACCTAAAAATTCAAAGTGTTACTGGAAATGAACGCTTGAACCTAGAAGAGTGAAAATTGGGCAGCCAAGTGGGCTTAGTGAACTGATCATCACCACCAAGTATCATCAAGATTTGGTGAAAAAATGTTTGCTGAGATTTCAGCAAATTAGTAGTTTTTTGGAAGCTTGGCAACCCCTTTCAAACGAAAGTGTTTTCCACCAGTGTCTGCATGGGGTACTTCAAGTGGAAACAAACCATAGAGATAGAACGTAGAACTACTTCATTTGGTCAAGTTTCAAGGAGCTAGCACAAACCGTGTTTGATTTAGAATTCCAAACACAGCTATCTATATAGGAGAAAACAGAGTGAAACCTAAAATTTCAAAGTGTTACTGGAAACGAACGCTTGAACCTAGAAGAGTGAAAATTGGGCAGCCAAGTGGGCTTAGTGAACTGATCATTACCACCAAGTATCATCAAGATTTGGTGAAAAAATGTTTGCTGAGATTTCAGCAAACTAGTAGTTTTTGGGAAGCTTGGCAACCCCTTTCAAACGAAAGTGTTTTCCACCAGTGTCTGCATGGGGTACTTCAAGAGGAAACAAACCATAGAGATAGAACTTAGAACTACTTCATTTGGACAAGTTTCAAGGAGCTAGCACAAACCGTGTTTGTTTTAGAGTTTCGAACACATCTGTCTATATAGGAGAAAACAGAGTGAAACCTAAAAATTCAAAGTGTTACTGGAAATGAACGCTTGAACCTAGAAGAGTGAAAATTGGGCAGCCAAGTGGGCTTAGTGAACTGATCATCACCACCAAGTATCATCAAGATTTGGTGAAAAAATGTTTGCTGAGATTTCAGCAAATTAGTAGTTTTTTGGAAGCTTGGCAACCCCTTTAAAAACGAAAGTGTTTTCCACCAGTGTCTGCATGGGGTACTTCAAGAGGAAACAAACCATAGAGATAGAACTTAGAACTACTTCATTTGGTCAAGTTTCAAGGAGGTAGCACAAACCGTGTTTGTTTTAGAGTTTCGAACACATCTGTCTAAATAGGAGAAAACAGAGTGAAACCTAAAAATTCAAAGTGTTACTGGAAACGAACGCTTGAACCTAGAAGAGTGAAAACTGGGCAGCCGAGTGGGCGTAGTGAACTGAACATTACCACCAAGTATCATCAAGATTTGGTGAAAAAATATTTGCTGAGATTTCAGCAAATTAGTAGTTTTTTGGAAGCTTGGCAACCCCTTTCAAACGAAAGTGTTTTCCCCCAGTGTCTGCATGGGGTACTTCAAGAGGAAACAAACCATAGAGATAGAACTTAGAACTACTTCATTTGGTCAAGTTTCAAGGAGCTAGCACAAACCGTGTTTGATTTAGAGTTTCCAACACATCTATCTATATAGGAGAAAACAGAGTGAAACCTAAAAATTCAAAGTGTTACTGGAAACGAACGCTTGAACCTAGAAGAGTGAAAATTGGGCAGCCAAGTGGGCTTAGTGAACTGATCATTACCACCAAGTATCATCAAGATTTGGTGAAAAAAATGTTTGCTGAGATTTCAGCAAACTAGTAGTTTTTTGGAAGCTTGGCAACCCCTTTCAAACGAAAGTGTTTTCCACCAGTGTCTGCATGGGGTACTTCAAGAGGAAACAAACCATAGAGATAGAACTTAGAACTACTTCATTTGGTCAAGTTTCAAGGAGCTAGCACAAACCGTGTTTGATTTAGAATTCCAAACACAGCTATCTATATAGGAGAAAACAGAGTGAAACCTAAAATTTCAAAGTGTTACTGGAAACGAACGCTTGAACCTAGAAGAGTGAAAATTGGGCAGCCAAGTGGGCTTAGTGAACTGATCATTACCACCAAGTATCATCAAGATTTGGTGAAAAAATGTTTGCTGAGATTTCAGCCAACTAGTAGTTTTTTGGAAGCTTGGCAACCCCTTTCAAACGAAAGTGTTTTCCACCAGTGTCTGCATGGGGTACTTCAAGAGGAAACAAACCATAGAGATAGAACTTAGAACTACTTCATTTGGTCAAGTTTCAAGGAGCTAGCACAAACCGTGTTTGATTTAGAATTCCAAACACAGCTATCTATATAGGAGAAAACAGAGTGAAACCTAAAAATTCAAAGTGTTACTGGAAACGAACGCTTGAACCTAGAAGAGTAAAAATTGGGAAGCCAAGTGGGCTTAGTGAACTGATCATTACCACCAAGTATCATCAAGATTTGGTGAAAAAATGTTTGCTGAGGTTTCAGCAAACTAGTAGTTTTTTGGAAGCTTGGCAACCCCTTTTCAAACGAAAGTGTTTTCCACCAGTGTCTGCATGGGGTACTTCAAGAGGAAACAAACCATAGAGATAGAACTTAGAACTACTTCATTTGGTCAAGTTTCAAGGAGCTAGCACAATCCGTGTTTGATTTAGAGTTTCCAACACATCTATCTATATAGGAGAAAACAGAGTGAAACCTAAAAATTCAAAGTGTTACTGGAAACGAACGCTTGAACCTAGAAGAGTGAAAATTGGGCAGCCAAGTGGGCTTAGTGAACTGATCATTACCACCAAGTATCATCAAGATTTGGTGAAAAATGTTTGCTGAGATTTCAGCCATCTAGTAGTTTTCTAGAGGCTTGGCAACCCCTTTCAAACGAAAGTGTTTTCCACCAGTGTCTGCATGGCGTACTTCAAGAGGAAAGAAACCATAAAGATAGAACTTAGAACTACTTCATTTGGTCAAGTTTCAAGGAGCTAGCACGAACGTGTTTGTTTAGAGTTTCGAACACATCTGTCTATATAGGAGAAAACAGAGTGAAACCTAAAAATTCAAAGTGTTACTGGAAACGAACGCTTGAACCTAGAAGAGTGAAAATTGGGCAGCCAAGTGGGCTTAGTGAACTGATCATTACCACCAAGTATCATCAAGATTTGGTGAAAAAATGTTTGCTATGATTTCAGCCAACTGGTAGTTTTTGGGAAGCTTGGCAACCCCTTTCAAACGAAAGTGTTTTCCACCAGTGTCTTCATGGGGTACTTCAAGAGAAAACAAACCATAGAGATAGAACTTAGAACTACTTCATTTGGTCAAGTTTCAAGGAGCTAGCACAAACCGTGTTTGATTTAGAATTCCAAACACAGCTATCTATATAGGAGAAAACAGAGTGAAACCTAAAAATTCAAAGTGTTACTGGAAACGAACGCTTCAACCTAGAAGAGTGAAAATTGGGCAGCCAAGTGGGCTTAGTGAACTGATCATCACCACCAAGTATCATCAAGATTTGGTGAAAAAATGTATGCTGAGATTTCAGCAAACTAGTAGTTTTTTGGAAGCTTGGCAACCCCTTTCAAACGAAAGTGTTTTTCACCAGTCTCTGCATGGGGTACTTCAAGAGAAAACAAACCATAGAGATAGAACTTAGAACTACTTCATTTGGTCAAGTTTCAAGGAGGTAGCACAAACCGTGTTTGTTTTAGAGTTTCGAACACATCTGTCTAAATAGGAGAAAACAGAGTGAAACCTAAAAATTCAAAGTGTTACTGGAAACGAACGCTTGAACCTAGAAGAGTGAAAATTGGGCAGCCGAGTGGGCGTAGTGAACTGAACATTACCACCAAGTATCATCAAGATTTGGTGAAAAAATATTTGCTGAGATTTCAGCAAATTAGTAGTTTTTTGGAAGCTTGGCAACCCCTTTCAAACGAAAGTGTTTTCCCCCAGTGTCTGCATGGGGTACTTCAAGAGGAAACAAACCATAGAGATAGAACTTAGAACTACTTCATTTGGTCAAGTTTCAAGGAGCTAGCACAAACCGTGTTTGATTTAGAGTTTCCAACACATCTATCTATATAGGAGAAAACAGAGTGAAACCTAAAAATTCAAAGTGTTACTGGAAACGAACGCTTGAACCTAGAAGAGTGAAAATTGGGCAGCCAAGTGGGCTTAGTGAACTGATCATTACCACCAAGTATCATCAAGATTTGGTGAAAAAATGTTTGCTGAGATTTCAGCAAACTAGTAGTTTTTTGGAAGCTTGGCAACCCCTTTCAAACGAAAGTGTTTTCCAACAGTGTCTGCATGGGGTACTTCAAGAGGAAACAAACCATAGAGATAGAACTTAGAACTACTTCATTTGGTCAAGTTTCAAGGAGCTAGCACAAACCGTGTTTGATTTAGAATTCCAAACACAGCTATCTATATAGGAGAAAACAGAGTGAAACCTAAAATTTCAAAGTGTTACTGGAAACGAACGCTTGAACCTAGAAGAGTGAAAATTGGGCAGCCAAGTGGGCTTAGTGAACTGATCATTACCACCAAGTATCATCAAGATTTGGTGAAAAAATGTTTGCTGAGATTTCAGCAAACTAGTAGTTTTTTGGAAGCTTGGCAACCCCTTTCAAACGAAAGTGTTTTTCGCCAGTCATTGCATGGGGTGCTTCAAGAGGAAACAAACCATAGAGATAGAACTTAGAACTACTTCATTTGGTCAAGTTTCAAGGAGCTAGCACAAACCGTGTTTGATTTAGAGTTTCCAACACATCTATCTATATAGGAGAAAACAGAGTGAAACCTAAAAATTCAAAGTGTTACTGAAAACGAACGCTTGAACCTAGAAGAGTTAAAATTGGGCAGCCAAGTGGGCTTAGTGAACTGATCATTACCACCAAGTATCATCAAGATTTGGTGAAAAAATGTTTGCTGAGATTTCAGCCAACTAGTAGTTTTTTGGAAGCTTGGCAACCCCTTTCAAACGAAAGTGTTTTCCACCAGTGTCTGCATGGGGTACTTCAAGAGGAAACAAACCATAGAGATAGAACTTAGAACTACTTCATTTGGTCAAGTTTCAAGGAGCTAGCACAAACCGTGTTTGATTTAGAATTCCAAACACAGCTATCTATATAGGAGAAAACAGAGTGAAACCTAAAAATTCAAAGTGTTACTGGAAACGAACGCTTGAACCTAGAAGAGTAAAAATTGGGAAGCCAAGTGGGCTTAGTGAACTGATCATTACCACCAAGTATCATCAAGATTTGGTGAAAAAATGTTTGCTGAGGTTTCAGCAAACTAGTAGTTTTTTGGAAGCTTGGCAACCCCTTTCAAACGAAAGTGTTTTCCAAAAGTGTCTGCATGGGGTACTTCAAGAGGAAACAAACCATAGAGATAGAACTTAGAACTACTTCATTTGGTCAAGTTTCAAGGAGCTAGCACAATCCGTGTTTGATTTAGAGTTTCCAACACATCTATCTATATAGGAGAAAACAGAGTGAAACCTAAAAATTCAAAGTGTTACTGGAAACGAACGCTTGAACCTAGAAGAGTGAAAATTGGGCAGCCAAGTGGGCTTAGTGAACTGATCATTACCACCAAGTATCATCAAGATTTGGTGAAAAAATGTTTGCTGAGATTTCAGCCATCTAGAAGTTTTCTAGAGGCTTGGCAACCCCTTCCAAACGAAAGTGTTTTCCACCAGTGTCTGCATGGGGTACTTCAAGAGGAAAGAAACCATAGAGATAGAACTTAGAACTACTTCATTTGGTCAAGTTTCAAGGAGCTAGCACAAACCGTGTTTGTTTTAGAGTTTCGAACACATCTGTCTATATAGGAGAAAACAGAGTGAAACCTAAAAATTCAAAGTGTTACTGGAAACGAACGCTTGAACCTAGAAGAGTGAAAATTGGACAGCCAAGTGGGCTTAGTGAACTGATCATTACCACCAAGTATCATCAAGATTTGGTGAAAAAATGTTTGCTGAGATTTCAGCAAACTAGTAGTTTTTTGGAAGCTTGGCAACCCCTTTCATACGAAAGTGTTTTTCGCCAGTCATTGCATGGGGTGCTTCAAGAGGAAACAAACCATAGAGATAGAACTTAGAACTACTTCATTTGGTCAAGTTTCAAGGAGCTAGCACAAACCGTGTTTGATTTAGAATTCCAAACACAGCTATCTATATAGGAGAAAACAGAGTGAAACCTAAAATTTCAAAGTGTTACTGGAAACGAACGCTTGAACCTAGAAGAGTGAAAATTGGGCAGCCAAGTGGGCTTAGTGAACTGATCATTACCACCAAGTATCATCAAGATTTGGTGAAAAAATGTTTGCTGAGATTTCAGCAAATTAGTAGTTTTTTGGAAGCTTGGCAACCCCTTTCAAACAAAAGTGTTTTCCACCAGTGTCTGCATGGGGTACTTCAAGAGGAAACAAACCATAGAGATAGAACTTAGAACTACTTCATTTAGTCAAGTTTCAAGGAGCTAGCACAAACCGTGTTTGATTTAGAATTCCACACACCGCTATCTATATAGGAGAAAACAGAGTGAAACCTAAAAATTCAAAGTGTTACTGGACACGAACGCTTCAACCTAGAAGAGTGAAAATTGGGCAGCCAAGTGGGCTTAGTGAACTGATCATCACCACCAAGTATCATCAAGATTTGGTGAAAAAATGTATGGTGAGATTTCAGCAAACTAGTAGTTTTTTGGAAGCTTGGCAACCCCTTTCAAACGAAAGTGTTTTTCACCAGTCTCTGCATGGGGTACTTCAAGAGAAAACAAACCATAGAGATAGAACTTAGAACTACTTCATTTGGTCAAGTTTCAAGGAGGTAGCACAAACCGTGTTTGTTTTAGAGTTTCGAACACATCTTTCTAAATAGGAGAAAACAGAGTGAAACCTAAAAATTCAAAGTGTTACTGGAAACGAACGCTTGAACCTAGAAGAGTGAAAATTGGGCAGCCAAGTGGGCCTAGTGAACTGATCATTACCACCAAGTATCATCAAGATTTGGTAAAAAAATATTTGCTGATATTTCAGCAAACTAGTAGTTTTTTGGAAGCTTGGCAACCCCTTTCAAACGAAAGTGTTTTAAACCAGTGTTTTCATGGGGTACTTCAAGAGGAAACAAACCATAGAGATAGAACTTAGAACTACTTCATTTGGTCAAGTTTCAAGGAGCTAGCACAAACCGTGTTTGATTTAGAGTTTCCAACGCATCTATCTATATAGGAGAAAACAGAGTGAAACCTAAAATTTCAAAGTGTTACTGGAAACGAACGCTTGAACCTAGAAGAGTGAAAATTGGGCAGCCAAGTGGGTTTAGTGAACTGATCATTACCACCAAGTATCATCAAGATTTTTGAAAAAATGTTTGCTGAGATTTCAGCATACTAGTAGATTTTGGGAAGCTTGGCAACCCCTTTCAAACGAAAGTGTTTTCCACCAGTGTCTGCATGGGGTACTTCAAGAGCAAACAAACCATAGAGATAGAAATTAGAACTACTTCATTTGGTCAAGTTTCAAGGAGCTAGCAAAAACCGTGTTTGATTTAGAGTTTCCAACACATCTATCTATATAGGAGAAAACAGAGTGAAATCTAAAAATTCAAAGTGTTACTGGAAACGAACGCTTGAACCTAGAAGAGTGAAAATTGGGCAGCCAAGTGGGCTTAGTGAACTGATCATTACCACCAAGTATCATCAAGATTTGGTGAAAAAATGTTTGCTGAGATTTCAGCAAATTAGTATTTTTTTGGAAGCTTGGCAACCCCTTTCAAACGAAAGTGTTTTCCACCAGTGTCTGCATGGGGTACTTCAAAAGGAAACAAACCATAGAGATAGAACTTAGAACTACTAAATTGGGTCAAGTTTCAAGGAGCTAGCACAAACCGTGTTTGATTTAGAATTCCAAACACAGCTATCTATATAGGAGAAAACAGAGTGAAACCTAAAATTTCATAGTGTTACTGGAAACGAACGATTGAACCTAGAAGAGTGAATATTGGGAAGCCAAGTGGGCCTAGTGAACTGATCATTACCACCAAGTATCATCAAGATTTGGTGAAAAAATATTTGCTGAGATTTCAGCAAACTAGTAGTTTTTTGGAAGCTTGGCAACCCCTTTCAAACGAAAGTGTTTTCCACCAGTGTCTGCATGGGGTACTTCAAGAGGAAACAAACCATAGAGATAGAACTTAGAACTACTTCATTTGGTCAAGTTTCAAGGAGCTAGCACAAACCGTGTTTGATTTAGAGTTTCCAACACATCTATCTATATAGGAGAAAACAGAGTGAAACCTAAAAATTCAAAGTGTTACTGGAAACGAATGCTTGAACCTAGAAGAGTGAAAATTGGGCAGCCAAGTGGGCTTAGTGAACTGATCATTACCACCAAGTAACATCAAGATTTGGTGAAAAAATGTTTGCTGAGATTTCAGCAAATTAGTAGTTTTTTGGAAGCTTGGCAACCCCTTTCAAACGAAAGTGTTGTCCACCAGTGTCTGCATGGGGTACTTCAAGAGGAAACAAACCATAGAGATAGAACGTAGAACTACTTCATTTGGTCAAGTTTCAAGTGGCTAGCACAAACCGTGTTTGATTTAGAATTCCAAACACAGCTATCTATATAGGAGAAAACAGAGTGAAACCTAAAATTTCAAAGTGTTACTGGAACCGAACGCTTGAACCTAGAAGAGTGAAAATTGGGCAGCCAAGTGGGCTTAGTGAACTGATCATTACCACCAAGTATCATCAAGATTTGGTGAAAAAATGTTTGCTGAGATTTCAGCAAATTAGTAGTTTTTTGGAAGCTTGGCAACCCCTTTCAAACGAAAGTGTTTTCCACCAGTGTCTGCATGGGGTACTTCAAAAGGAAACAAACCATAGAGATAGAACTTAGAACTACTAAATTTGGTCAAGTTTCAAGGAGCTAGCACAAACCGTGTTTGATTTAGAATTCCAAACACAGCTATCTATATAGGAGAAAACAGAGTGAAACCTAAAATTTCATAGTGTTACTGGAAACGAACGATTGAACCTAGAAGAGTGAATATTGGGCAGCCAAGTGGGCCTAGTGAACTGATCATTACCACCAAGTATCATCAAGATTTGGTGAAAAAATATTTGCTGAGATTTCAGCAAACTAGTAGTTTTTTGGAAGCTTGGCAACCCCTTTCAAACGAAAGTGTTTTCCACCAGTGTCTGCATGGGGTACTTCAAGAGGAAACAAGACATAGAGATAGAACTTAGAACTACTTCATTTGGTCAAGTTTCAAGGAGCTAGCACAAACCGTGTTTGATTTAGAATTCCAAACACAGCTATCTATATAGGAGAAAACAGAGTGAAACCTAAAATTTCAAAGTGTTACTGGAAACGAACGCTTGAACCCAGAAGAGTGAAAATTGGGCAGCCAAGTGGGCCTAGTGAACTGATCATTACCACCAAGTATCAACAAGATTTGGTAAAAAAATATTTGCTGAGATTTCAGCAAACTAGTAGTTTTTTGGAAGCTTGGCAACCCCTTTCAAACGAAAGTGTTTTCCACCAGTGTCTGCATGGGGTACTTCAAGAGGAAACAAACCATAGAGATAGAACTTAGAACTACTTCATTTGGTCAAGTTTCAAGGAGCTAGCACAAACCGTGTTTGATTTAGAGTTTCCAACACATCTATCTATATAGGAGAAAACAGAGTGAAACCTAAAAATTCAAAGTGTTACTGGAAACGAATGCTTGAACCTAGAAGAGTGAAAATTGGGCAGCCAAGTGGGCTTAGTGAACTGATCATTACCACCAAGTAACATCAAGATTTGGTGAAAAAATGTTTGCTGAGATTTCAGCAAATTAGTAGTTTTTTGGAAGCTTGGCAACCCCTTTCAAACGAAAGTGTTTTCCACCAGTGTCTGCATGGGGTACTTCAAGAGGAAACAAACCATAGAGATAGAACTTAGAACTACTTCATTTGGTCAAGTTTCAAGGAGCTAGCACAAACCGTGTTTGATTTAGAATTCCAAACACAGCTATCTATATAGGAGAAAACAGAGTGAAACCTAAAATTTCATGGTGTTACTGGAAACGAACGATTGAACCTAGAAGAGTGAATATTGGGCAGCCAAGTGGGCCTAGTGAACTGATCATTACCACCAAGTATCATCAAGATTTGGTGAAAAAATATTTGCTGAGATTTCAGCAAACTAGTAGTTTTTTGGAAGCTTGGCAACCCCTTTCAAAAGAAAGTGTTTTCCACCAGTGTCTGCATGGGGTACTTCAAGAGGAAACAAACCATAGAGATAGAACTTAGAACTACTTCATTTGGTCAAGTTTCAAGGAGGTAGCACAAACCGTGTTTGATTTAGAGTTTCCAACACATCTATCTATATAGGAGAAAACAGAGTGAAACCTAAAAATTCAAAGTGTTACTGGAAACGAACGCTTGAACCTAGAAGAGTGAAAATTGGGCAGGCAAGTGGGCTTAGTGAACTGATCATTACCACCAAGTATCATCAAGATTTGGTGAAAAAATGTTTGCTGAGATTTCAGCAAATTAGTAGTTTTTTGGAAGCTTGGCAACCCCTTTCAAACGAAAGTGTTGTCCACCAGTGTCTGCATGGGGTACTTCAAGAGGAAACAAACCATAGAGATAGAACGTAGAACTACTTCATTTGGTCAAGTTTCAAGGAGCTAGCACAAACCGTGTTTGATTTAGAATTCCAAACACAGCTATCTATATAGGAGAAAACAGAGTGAAACCTAAAATTTCAAAGTGTTACTGGAACCGAACGCTTGAACCTAGAAGAGTGTAAATTGGGCAGCCAAGTGGGCTTAGTGAACTGATCATTACCACCAAGTATCATCAAGATTTGGTGAAAAAATGTTTGCTGAGATTTCAGCAAATTAGTAGTTTTTTGGAAGCTTGGCAACCCCTTTCAAACGAAAGTGTTTTCCACCAGTGTCTGCATGGGGTACTTCAAAAGGAAACAAACCATAGAGATAGAACTTAGAACTACTAAATTTGGTCAAGTTTCAAGGAGCTAGCACAAACCGTGTTTGATTTAGAATTCCAAACACAGCTATCTATATAGGAGAAAACAGAGTGAAACCTAAAATTTCATAGTGTTACTGGAAACGAACGATTGAACCTAGAAGAGTGAATATTGGGCAGCCAAGTGGGCCTAGTGAACTGATCATTACCACCAAGTATCATCAAGATTTGGTGAAAAAATATTTGCTGAGATTTCAGCAAACTAGTAGTTTTTTGGAAGCTTGGCAACCCCTTTCAAACGAAAGTGTTTTCCACCAGTGTCTGCATGGGGTACTTCAAGAGGAAACAAGACATAGAGATAGAACTTAGAACTACTTCATTTGGTCAAGTTTCAAGGAGCTAGCACAAACCGTGTTTGATTTAGAATTCCAAACACAGCTATCTATATAGGAGAAAACAGAGTGAAACCTAAAATTTCAAAGTGTTACTGGAAACGAACGCTTGAACCCAGAAGAGTGAAAATTGGGCAGCCAAGTGGGCCTAGTGAACTGATCATTACCACCAAGTATCAACAAGATTTGGTAAAAAAATATTTGCTGAGATTTCAGCAAACTAGTAGTTTTTTGGAAGCTTGGCAACCCCTTTCAAACGAAAGTGTTTTCCACCAGTGTCTGCATGGGGTACTTCAAGAGGAAACAAACCATAGAGATAGAACTTAGAACTACTTCATTTGGTCAAGTTTCAAGGAGCTAGCACAAACCGTGTTTGATTTAGAGTTTCCAACACATCTATCTATATAGGAGAAAACAGAGTGAAACCTAAAATTCAAAGTGTTACTGGAAACGAATGCTTGAACCTAGAAGAGTGAAAATTGGGCAGCCAAGTGGGCTTAGTGAACTGATCATTACCACCAAGTAACATCAAGATTTGGTGAAAAAATGTTTGCTGAGATTTCAGCAAATTAGTAGTTTTTTGGAAGCTTGGCAACCCCTTTCAAACGAAAGTGTTTTCCACCAGTGTCTGCATGGGGTACTTCAAGAGGAAACAAACCATAGAGATAGAACTTAGAACTACTTCATTTGGTCAAGTTTCAAGGAGCTAGCACAAACCGTGTTTGATTTAGAATTCCAAACACAGCTATCTATATAGGAGAAAACAGAGTGAAACCTAAAATTTCATGGTGTTACTGGAAACGAACGATTGAACCTAGAAGAGTGAATATTGGGCAGCCAAGTGGGCCTAGTGAACTGATCATTACCACCAAGTATCATCAAGATTTGGTGAAAAAATATTTGCTGAGATTTCAGCAAACTAGTAGTTTTTTGGAAGCTTGGCAACCCCTTTCAAAAGAAAGTGTTTTCCACCAGTGTCTGCATGGGGTACTTCAAGAGGAAACAAACCATAGAGATAGAACTTAGAACTACTTCATTTGGTCAAGTTTCAATGAGGTAGCACAAACCTTGTTTGATTTAGAGTTTCCAACACATCTATCTATATAGGAGAAAACAGAGTGAAACCTAAAAATTCAAAGTGTTACTGGAAACGAACGCTTGAACCTAGAAGAGTGAAAATTGGGCAGGCAAGTGGGCTTAGTGAACTGATCATTACCACCAAGTATCATCAAGATTTGGTGAAAAAATGTTTGCTGAGATTTCAGCAAATTAGTAGTTTTTTGGAAGCTTGGCAACCCCTTTCAAACGAAAGTGTTTTCCACCAGTGTCTGCATGGGGTACTTCAAGAGGAAACAAACCATAGAGATAGAACTTAGAACTACTTCATTTGGTCAAGTTTCAAGGAGCTAGCACAAACCGTGTTTGATTTAGAATTATAAACACAGCTATCTATATAGGAGAAAACAGAGTGAAACCTAAAATTTCAAAGTGTTACTGGAAACGAACGCTTGAACCTAGAAGAGTGAAAAATGGGCAGCCAAGTGGGTTTAGTGAACTGATCATTACCACCAAGTATCATCAATATTTGGTGAAAAAATGTTTGCTGAGATTTCAGAATACTAGTAGTTTTTGGGAAGCTTGGCAACCCCTTTCAAACGAAAGTGTTTTCCACCAGTGTCTGCATGGGGTACTTCAAGAGCAAACAAACCATAGAGATAGAAATTAGAACTACTTCATTTGGTCAAGTTTCAAGGAGCTAGCACAAACCGTGTTTGATTTAGAGTTTCCAACACATCTATCTATATAGGAGAAAACAGAGTGAAATCTAAAAATTCAAAGTGTTACTGGAAACGAACGCTTGAACCTAGAAGAGTGAAAATTGGGCAGCCAAGTGGGCTTAGTGAACTGATCATTACCACCAAGTATCATCAAGATTTGGTGAAAAAATGTTTTCTGAGATTTCAGCAAATTAGTAGTTTTTTGGAAGCTTGGCAACCCCTTTCAAACGAAAGTGTTTTCCACCAGTGTCTGCATGGGGTACTTCAAAAGGAAACAAACCATAGAGATAGAACTTAGAACTACTACATTTGGTCAAGTTTCAAGGAGCTAGCACAAACCGTGTTTGATTTAGAATTCCAAACACAGCTATCTATATAGGAGAAAACAGAGTGAAACCTAAAATTTCAAAGTGTTACTGGAACCGAACGCTTGAACCTAGAAGAGTGAAAATTGGGCAGGCAAGTGGACTTAGTGAACTGATCATTACCACCAAGTATCATCAAGATTTGGTGAAAAAATGTTTGCTGAGATTTCAGCAAATTAGTAGTTTTTGGAAGCTTGGCAACCCCTTTCAAACGAAAGTGTTTTCCACCAGTGTCTGCATGGGGTACTTCAAAAGGAAACAAACCATAGAGATAGAACTTAGAACTACTAAATTTGGTCAAGTTTCAAGGAGCTAGCACAAACCGTGTTTGATTTAGAATTCCAAACACAGCTATATATATAGGAGAAAAACAGAGTGAAACCTAAAATTTCATAGTGTTACTGGAAACGAACGATTGAACCTAGAAGAGTGAATATTGGGCAGCCAAGTGGGCCTAGTGAACTGATCATTACCACCAAGTATCATCAAGATTTGGTGAAAAAATATTTGCTGAGATTTCAGCAAACTAGTAGTTTTTTGGAAGCTTGGCAACCCCTTTCAAACGAAAGTGTTTTCCACCAGTGTCTGCATGGGGTACTTCAAGAGGAAACAAACCATAGAGATAGAACTTAGAACTACTTCATTTGGTCAAGTTTCAAGGAGCTAGCACAAACCGTGTTTGATTTAGAGTTTCCAACACATCTATCTATATAGGAGAAAACAGAGTGAAACCTAAAAATTCAAAGTGTTACTGGAAACGAATGCTTGAACCTAGAAGAGTGAAAATTGGGCAGCCAAGTGGGCTTAGTGAACTGATCATTACCACCAAGTATCATCAAGATTTGGTGAAAAAATGTTTGCTGAGATTTCAGCAAATTAGTAGTTTTTTGGAAGCTTGGCAACCCCTTTCAAACGAAAGTGTTTTCCACCAGTGTCTGCATGGGGTACTTCAAGAGGAAACAAACCATAGAGATAGAACTTAGTACTACTTCATTTGGTCAAGTTTCAAGGAGCTAGCACAAACCGTGTTTGATTTAGAATTCCAAACACAGCTATCTATATAGGAGAAAACAGATTGAAACCTAAAATTTCAAAGTGTTACTGGAACCGAACGCTTGAACCTAGAAGAGTGAAAATTGGGCAGCCAAGTGGGCTTAGTGAACTGATCATTACCACCAAGTATCATCAAGATTTGGTGAAAAAATGTTTGCTGAGATTTCAGCAAATTAGTAGTTTTTTGGAAGCTTGGCAACCCCTTTCAAACGAAAGTGTTTTCCACCAGTGTCTGCATGGGGTACTTCAAAAGAAACAAACCATAGAGATAGAACTTAGAACTACTAAATTTGGTCAAGTTTCAAGAAGCTAGCACAAACCGTGTTTGATTTAGAATTCCAAACACAGCTATCTATATAGGAGAAAACAGAGTGAAACCTAAAATTTCATAGTGTTACTGGAAACGAACGATTGAACCTAGAAGAGTGAATATTGGGCAGCCAAGTGGGCCTAGTGAACTGATTATTACCACCAAGTATCATCAAGATTTGGTGAAAAAATATTTGCTGAGATTTCAGCAAACTAGTAGTTTTTTGGAAGCTTGGCAACCCCTTTCAAACGAAAGTGTTTTCCACCAGTGTCTGCATGGGGTACTTCAAGAGGAAACAAACCATAGAGATAGAACTTAGAACTACTTCATTTGGTCAAGTTTCAAGGAGCTAGCACAAACCGTGTTTGATTTAGAGTTTCCAACACATCTATCTATATAGGAGAAAACAGAGTGAAACCTAAAAATTCAAAGTGTTACTGGAAACGAACGCTTGAACTTAGAAGAGTGAAAATTGGGCAGCCAAGTGGGCTTAGTGAACTGATCATTACCACCAAGTATCATCAAGATTTGGTGAAAAAATGTTTGCTGAGATTTCAGCAAATTAGTAGTTTTTTGGAAGCTTGGCAACCCCTTTCAAACGAAAGTGTTTTCCACCAGTGTCTGCATGGGGTACTTCAAGAGGAAACAAACCAGAGAGATAGAACTTAGAACTACTTCATTTGGTCACGTTTCAAGGAGCTAGCACAAACCGTGTTTGATTTAGAATTCCAAACACAGCTATCTATATAGGAGAAAACAGAGTGAAACCTAAAATTTCAAAGTGTTACTGGAACCGAACGCTTGAACCTAGAAGAGTGAAAATTGGGCAGCCAAGTGGGCTTAGTGAACTGATCATTACCACCAAGTATCATCAAGATTTGGTGAAAAAATGTTTGCTGAGATTTCAGCAAATTAGTAGTATTTTGGAAGCTTGGCAACCCCTTTCAAACGAAAGTGTTTTCCACCAGTGTCTGCATGGGGTACTTTAAGAGGAAACAAACCATAGAGATAGAACTTAGAACTACTTCATTTGGTCAAGTTTCAAGGAGCTAGCACAAACCGTGTTTGATTTAGAGTTTCCAACACATCTATCTATATAGGAGAAAACAGAGTGAAACCTAAAAATTCAAAGTGTTACTGGAAACGAACGCTTGAACCTAGAAGAGTGAAAATTGGGCAGCCAAGTGGGCTTAGTGAACTGATCATTACCACCAAGTATCATCAAGATTTGGTGAAAAAATGTTTGCTGAGATTTCAGCAAACTAGTAGTTTTTGGGAAGCTTGGCAACCCCTTTCAAACGAAAGTGTTTTCCACCAGTGTCTGCATGGGGTACTTCAAGAGCAAACAAACCATAGAGATAGAACTTAGAACTACTTCATTTGGTCAAGTTTCAAGGAGCTAGCACCAACCGTGTTTGATTTAGAGTTTCCAACACATCTATCTATATAGGAGAAAACAGAGTGAAATCTAAAAATTCAAAGTGTTACTGGAAACGAACGCTTGAACCTAGAAGAGTGAAAATTGGGCAGCCAAGTGGGCTTAGTGAACTGATCATTACCACCAAGTATCATCAAGATTTGGTGAAAAAATGTTTGCTAAGATTTCAGCAAATTAGTAGTTTTTTGGAAGCTTGGCAACCCCTTTCAAACGAAAGTGTTTTCCACAAGTGTCTGCATGGGGTACTTCAAGAGGAAACAAACCATAGAGATAGAACTTAGAACTACTTCATTTGGTCAAGTTTCAAAAAGCTAGCACAAACCGTGTTTGATTTAGAATTCCAAACACAGCTATCTATATAGGAGAAAACAGAGTGAAACCTAAAATTTCAAAGTGTTACTGGAACCGAACGCTTGAACCTAGAAGAGTGAAAACTGGGCAGCCAAGTGGGCTTAGTGAACTGATCATTACCACCAAGTATCATCAAGATTTGGTGAAAAAATGTTTGCTGAGATTTCAGCAAATTTGTAGTTTTTTGGAAGCTTGGCAACCCCTTTCAAACGAAAGTGTTTTCCACCAGTGTCTGCATGGGGTACATCAAAAGAAAAAAACCATAGAGATAGAACTTAGAACTACTAAATTTGGTCAAGTTTCAAGGAGCTAGCACAAACCGTGTTTGATTTAGAATTCCAAACACAGCTATCTGTATAGGAGAAAACAGAGTGAAACCTAAAATTTCAAAGTGTTACTGGAACCGAACGCTTGAACCTAGAAGAGTGAAAATTGGGCAGCCAAGTCGGCCTAGTGAACTGATCATTACCACCAAGTATCATCAAGATTTGGTGAAAAAATATTTGCAGAGATTTCAGCAAACTAGTAGTTTTTTGGAAGCTTGGCAACCCCTTTCAAACGAAAGTGTTTTCCACCAGTGTCTGCATGGGGTACTTCAAGAGGAAACAAACCATAGAGATAGAACTTAGAACTACTTCATTTGGTCAAGTTTCAAGGAGCTAGCACAAACCGTGTTTGATTTAGAGTTTCCAAGACATCTATCTATATAGGAGAAAACAGAGTGAAACCTAAATATTCAAAGTGTTACTGGAAACGAACGCTTGAACCTAGAAGAGTGAAAATTGGGCAGCCAAGTGGGCTTAGTGAACTGATCATTACCACCAAGTATCATCAAGATTTGGTGAAAAAATGTTTGCTGAGATTTCAGCAAACTAGTAGTTTTTTGGAAGCTTGGCAACCCTTTCAAACGAAAGTGTTTTCCACCAGTGTCTG
This sequence comes from Callospermophilus lateralis, assembly GCF_048772815.1. Lineage (NCBI taxonomy): Eukaryota > Metazoa > Chordata > Mammalia > Rodentia > Sciuridae > Callospermophilus > Callospermophilus lateralis. The sequence continues at coordinate 81,467 of NW_027515383.1, forward strand.
CATGGGGTACTT
>NW_027515384.1:0-81278 GCF_048772815.1 Callospermophilus lateralis
TGGCAACCCCTTTCAAATAAAGTGTTTTTCGCCAGTCTCTGCATGGGGTACTTCAAGAGGAAACAAACCATAGAGATAGAACTTAGAACTACTTCATTTGGTCAAGTTTCAAGGAGCTAGCACAAACCGTGTTTGATTTAGAATTCCAAACACAGCTATCTATGTAGGAGAAAACAGAGTGAAACCTAAAAATTCAAACTGTTACTGGAAACGAATGCTTCAACCTAGAAGAATAAAAATTGGGCAGCCAAGTGGGATTAGTGAACTGATCATTACCACCAAGTATCATCAAGATTTGGTGAAAAAATGTTTGCTGAGATTTCAGCAAACTAGTAGTTTTTTGGAAGCTTGGCAACCCCTTTCAAACGAAAGTGTTTTTCGCCAGTCTCTGCATGGGGTACTTCAAGAGGAAACAAACCATAGAGATAGAACTTAGAACTACTTCATTTTGTCAAGTTTCACGGAGCTAGCACAAACCGTGTTTGATTTAGAGTTTCAAACACATCTGTCTATATAGCAGAAAACAGAGTGAAACCTAAAAATTCAAACTGTTACTGGAAACGAACGCTTGAACCTAGAAGAGTGAAAGTTGGGCAGCCAAGTGGGATTAGTGAACTGATCATTACCACCAAGTATCATCAAGATTTGGTGAAAAAATATTTGCTGAGATTTCAGCAAACTAGTAGTTTTTTGGAAGCTTGGCAACCCCTTTCAAACGAAAGTGGTTTTCGCCAGTCTCTACATGGGGTACTTCAAGAGGAAACAATCCATAGAGATAGAACTTAGAACTACTTCATTTGCTCAAGTTTCAAGGAGCTAGCACAAACCGTGTTTGATTTAGAGTTTCAAACACATCTATCTATATAGCAGAAAACAGAGTGAAACCTAAAAATTCAAAGTGTTACTGGAAACGAACGCTTGAACCTAGAAGAGTGAAAATTGGGCAGCCAAGTGGGCTTAGTGAACTGATCATTACCACCAAGTATCATCAAGATTTGGTGAAAAAATGTTTCCTGAGATTTCAGCAAACGAGTAGTTATTTGGAAGCTTGGCAACCCCTTTCAAATAAAGTGTTTTTCGCCAGTCTCTGCATGGGGAACTTCAAGAGGTAACAAACCATAGAGATAGAACTTAGAACAACTTCATTTGGTCAAGTTTCAAAGAGCTAGCACAAACCGTGTTTGATTTAGAATTCCAAACACAGCTATCTATGTAGGAGAAAACAGAGTGAAACCTAAAAATTCAAACTGTTACTGGAAACGAATGCTTCAACCTAGAAGAATAAAAATTGGGCAGCCAAGTGGGATTAGTGAACTGATCATTACCACCAAGTATCATCAAGATTTGGTGAAAAAATGTTTGCTGAGATTTCAGCAAACTAGTAGTTTTTTGGAAGCTTGGCAACCCCTTTCAAACGAAAGTGTTTTTCGCCAGTCTCTTCATGGGGTACTTCAAGAGGAAACAAACCATAGAGATAGAACTTAGAACTACTTCATTTTGTCAAGTTTCACGGAGCTAGCACAAACCGTGTTTGATTCAGAGTTTCAAGCACATCTATCTATATATCAGAAAACAGAGTGAAACCTAAAATTTCAAAGTGTTACTGGAAACGAACTCTTGAACCTAGAAGAGTAAAAATTGGGCAGCCAAGTGGGCTTAGTGAACTGATCATTACCACCAAGTATCATCAAGTTTTGGTGAAAAAATGTTTGCTGAGATTTCAGGAAACTAGTAGTTTTTTGGAACCTTGGCAACCCCTTTCAAACGAAAGTGTTTTTCGCCAGTCTCCTCATGGGGTACTTCAAGAGGAAACAAACCATAGAGATAGAACTTAGAACTACTTCATTTTGTCAAGTTTCAAGGAGCTAGCACAAACCGTGTTTGATTTAGAGTTTCAAACACATCTATCTATATAGCAGAAAACAGAGTGAAACCTAACAATTCAAAGTGTTACTGGAAACGAACGCTTGAACCTAGAAGAGTGAAAATTGGGCAGCCAAGTGGGCTTAGTGAACTGATCATTACCACCAAGTATCATCAAGATTTGGTGAAAAAAGGTTTGCTGAGATTTCAGCAAACTAGTAGTTTTTTGGAAGCTTGGCAACCCCTTTCAAACGAAAGTGTTTTTCGCCAGTCTCTGCTTGGGGTACTTCAAGAGGAAACAAACCATAGAGATAGAACTTACAACTACTTCATTTTGTCAAGTTTCAAGGAGCTAGCACAAACCGTGTTTGATTTAGAGTTTCAAAGACATCTATCTATATAGCAGAAAACAGAGTGAAACCTAAAATTTCAAAGTGTTACTGGAAACGAACGCTTGAACCTAGAAGAGTAAAAATTGGGCTGCCAAGTGGGCTTAGTGAACTGATCATGACCACCAAGTATCATCAAGTTTTGGTGAAAAAATGTTTGCTGAGATTTCAGCAAACTAGTAGTTTTTTGGAAGCTTGGCAACCCCTTTAAAACGAAAGTGTTTTTCGCCAGTCTCTGCATGGGGTACTTCAAGAGGAAACAAACCATAGAGATAGAACTTAGATCTACTTTATTTGGTCAAGTTTCAAGGAGCTAGCACAAACCGTGTTTGATTTAGAATTCCAAACACAGCTATCTATGTAGGAGAAAACAGAGTGAAACCTAAAAATTCAAACAGTTACTGAAAACGAAAGCTTCAACCTAGAAGAATAAAATTTGGGCAGCCAAGTGGGATTAGTGAACTGATCATTACCACCAAGTATCATCAAGATTTGGTGAAAAAATGTTTGCTGAGATTTCAGCAAACTAGTAGTTTTTTGGAAGCTTGGCAACCCCTTTCAAACGAAAGTGTTTTTCGCCAGTCTCTTCATGGGGTACTTCAAGAGGAAACAAACCATAGAGATAGAACTTAGAACTACTTCATTTTGTCAAGTTTCACGGAGCTAGCACAAACCGTGTTTGATTCAGAGTTTCAAGCACATCTATCTATATATCAGAAAACAGAGTGAAACCTAAAATTTCAAAGTGTTACTGGAAACGAACTCTTGAACCTAGAAGAGTAAAAATTGGGCAGCCAAGTGGGCTTAGTGAACTGATCATTACCACCAAGTATCATCAAGTTTTGGTGAAAAAATGTTTGCTGAGATTTCAGGAAACTAGTAGTTTTTTGGAACCTTGGCAACCCCTTTCAAACGAAAGTGTTTTTCGCCAGTCTCTGCATGGGGTACTTCAAGAGGAAACAAACCATAGAGATAGAACTTAGAACTACTTCATTTTGTCAAGTTTCAAGGAGCTAGCACAAACCGTGTTTGATTTAGAGTTTCAAACACATCTATCTATATAGCAGAAAACAGAGTGAAACCTAACAATTCAAAGTGTTACTGGAAACGAACGCTTGAACCTAGAAGAGTGAAAATTGGGCAGCCAAGTGGGCTTAGTGAACTGATCATTACCACCAAGTATCATCAAGATTTGGTGAAAAAAGGTTTGCTGAGATTTCAGCAAACTAGTAGTTTTTTGGAAGCTTGGCAACCCCTTTCAAACGAAAGTGTTCTTCGCCAGTCTCTGCATGGGGTACTTCAAGAGGAAACAAACCATAGAGTTAGAACTTAGAACTACTTCATTTTGTCAAGTTTCACGGAGCTAGCACAAACCGTGTTTGATTTAGAGTTTCAAACACATCTGTCTATATAGCAGAAAACAGAGTGAAACCTAAAAATTCAAACTGTTACTGGAAACGAACGCTTGAACCTAGAAGAGTGAAAGTTGGGCAGCCAAGTGGGATTAGTGAACTGATCATTACCACCAAGTATCATCAAGATTTGGTGAAAAAATATTTGCTGAGATTTCAGCAAACTAGTAGTTTTTTAGAAGCTTGGCAACCCCTTTCAAACGAAAGTGGTTTTCGCCAGTCTCTACATGGGGTACTTCAAGAGGAAACAATCCATAGAGATAGAACTTAGAACTACTTCATTTGCTCAAGTTTCAAGGAGCTAGCACAAACCGTGTTTGATTTAGAGTTTCAAACACATCTATCTATATAGCAGAAAACAGAGTGAAACCTAAAAATTCAAAGTGTTACTGGAAACGAACGCTTGAACCTAGAAGAGTGAAAATTGGGCAGCCAAGTGGGCTTAGTGAACTGATCATTACCACCAAGTATCATCAAGATTTGGTGAAAAAATGTTTGCTGAGATTTCAGCAAACGAGTAGTTTTTTGGAAGCTTGGCAACCCCTTTCAAATAAAGTGTTTTTCGCCAGTCTCTGCATGGGGTACTTCAAGAGGTAACAAACCATAGAGATAGAACTTAGAACAACTTCATTTGGTCAAGTTTCAAGGAGCTAGCACAAACCGTGTTTGATTTAGAATTCCAAACACAGCTATCTATGTAGGAGAAAACAGAGTGAAACCTAAAAATTCAAACTGTTACTGGAAACGAATGCTTCAACCTAGAAGAATAAAAATTGGGCAGCCAAGTGGGATTAGTGAACTGATCATTACCACCAAGTATCATCAAGATTTGGTGAAAAAATGTTTGCTGAGATTTCAGCAAACTAGTAGTTTTTTGGAAGCTTGGCAACCCCTTTCAAACGAAAGTGTTTTTCGCCAGTCTCTGCATGGGGTACTTCAAGAGGAAACAAACCGTAGAGATAGAACTTAGAACTACTTCATTTTGTCAAGTTTCAAGGAGCTAGCACAAACCGTGTTTGATTTAGAGTTTCAAACACATCTATCTATATAGCAGAAAACAGAGTGAAACCTAAAAATTCAAAGTGTTACTGGAAACGAACGCTTGAACCTAGAAGAGTGAAAATTGGGCAGCCAAGTGGGCTTAGTGAACTGATCATTACCACCAAGTATCATCAAGATTTGGTGAAAAAATGTTTGCTGATATTTCAGCAAACGAGTAGTTTTTTGGAAGCTTGGCAACCCCTTTCAAACGAAAGTGTTCTTCGCCAGTCTCTGCATGGGGTACTTCAAGAGGAAACAAACCATAGAGATAGAACTTAGAACTACTTCATTTTGTCAAGTTTCACGGAGCTAGCACAAACCGTGTTTGATTTAGAGTTTCAAACACATCTATCTATATAGCAGAAAACAGAGTGAAACCTAAAAATTCAAACTGTTACTGGAAACGAACGCTTGAACCTAGAAGAGTGAAAGTTGGGCAGCCAAGTGGGATTAGTGAACTGATCATTACCACCAAGTATCATCAAGATTTGGTGAAAAAATGTTTGCTGAGATTTCAGCAAACTTGTAGTTTTTTGGAAGGTTGGCAACCCCTTTCAAACGAAAGTGTTTTTCGCCAGTCTCTGCATGGGGTACTTCAAGAGGAAAAAAACCATAGAGATAGAACTAACAACTACTTCATTTTGTCAAGTTTCAAGGAGCTAGCACAAACCGTGTTTGATTTAGAGTTTCAAAGACATCTATCTATATAGCAGAAAACAGAGTGAAACCTAAAATTTCAAAGTGTTACTGGAAACGAACGCTTGAACCTAGAAGAGTAAAAATTGGGCTGCCAAGTGGGCTTAGTGAACTGATCATGACCACCAAGTATCATCAAGTTTTGCTGAAAAAATGTTTGCTGAGATTTCAGCAAACTAGTAGTTTTTTGGAAGCTTGGCAACCCCTTTAAAACGAAAGTGTTTTTCGCCAGTCTCTGCATGGGGTACTTCAAGAGGAAACAAACCATAGAGATAGAACTTAGAACTACTTCATTTGGTCAAGTTTCAAGGAGCTAGCACAAACCGTGTTTGATTTAGAATTCCAAACACAGCTATTTATGTAGGAGAAAACAGAGTGAAACCTAAAAATTCAAACAGTTACTGAAAACGAAAGCTTCAACCTAGAAGAATAAAATTTGGGCAGCCAAGTGGGATTAGTGAACTGATCATTACCACCAAGTATCATCAAGATTTGGTGAAAAAATGTTTGCTGAGATTTCAGCAAACTAGTAGTTTTTTGGAAGCTTGGCAACCCCTTTCAAACGAAAGTGTTTTTCGCCAGTCTCTTCATGGGGTACTTCAAGAGGAAACAAACCATAGAGATAGAACTTAGAACTACTTCATTTTGTCAAGTTTCACGGAGCTAGCACAAACCGTGTTTGATTCAGAGTTTCAAGCACATCTATCTATATAGCAGAAAACAGAGTGAAACCTAAAATTTCAAAGTGTTACTGGAAACGAACTCTTGAACCTAGAAGAGTAAAAATAGGGCAGCCAAGTGGGCTTAGTGAACTGATCATTACCACCAAGTATCATCAAGTTTTGGTGAAAAAATGTTTGCTGAGATTTCAGGAAACTAGTAGTTTTTTGGAACCTTGGCAACCCCTTTCAAACGAAAGTGTTTTTCGCCAGTCTCTGCATGGGGTACTTCAAGAGGAAACAAACCATAGAGATAGAACTTACAACTACTTCATTTTGTCAAGTTTCAAGGAGCTAGCACAAACCGTGTTTGATTTAGAGTTTCAAACACATCTATCTATATAGCAGAAAACAGAGTGAAACCTAACAATTCAAAGTGTTACTGGAAACGAACGCTTGAACCTAGAAGAGTGAAAATTGGTCAGCCAAGTGGGCTTAGTGAACTGATCATTACCACCAAGTATCATCAAGATTTGGTGAAAAAAGGTTTGCTGAGATTTCAGCAAACGAGTAGTTTTTTGGAAGCTTGGCAACCCCTTTCAAACGAAAGTGTTCTTCGCCAGTCTCTGCATGGGGTACTTCAAGAGGAAACAAACCATAGAGATAGAACTTAGAACTACTTCATTTTGTCAAGTTTCACAAAGCTAGGACAAACCGTGTTTGATTTAGAGTTTCAAACACATCTGTCTATATAGCAGAAAACAGAGTGAAACCTAAAAATTCAAACTGTTACTGGAAACGAACGCTTGAAAATAGAAGAGTGAAAGTTGGGCAGCCAAGTGGGATTAGTGAACTGATCATTACCACCAAGTATCATCAAGATTTGGTGAAAAAATGTTTGCTGAGATTTCAGCAAACTAGTAGTTTTTTGGAAGCTTGGCCACCCCTTTCAAACGAAAGTGGTTTTCGCCAGTCTCTACATGGGGTATTTCAAGAGGAAACAATCCATAGAGATAAAACTTAGAACTACTTCATTTGCTCAAGTTTCAAGGAGCTAGCACAAACCGTGTTTGATTTAGAGTTTCAAACACATCTATCTATATAGCAGAAAACAGAGTGAAACCTAAAAATTCAAAGTGTTACTGGAAACGAACGCTTGAACCTAGAAGAGTGAAAATTGGGCAGCCAAGTGGGCTTCGTGAACTGATCATTACCACCAAGTATCATCAAGATTTGGTGAAAAAATGTTTGCTGAGATTTCAGCAAACGAGTAGTTTTTTGGAAGCTTGGCAACCCCTTTCAAATAAAGTGTTTTTCGCCAGTCTCTGCATGGGGTACTTCAAGAGGAAACAAACCATAGAGATAGAACTTAGAACTACTTCATTTGGTCAAGTTTCAAGGAGCTAGCACAAACCGTGTTTGATTTAGAATTCCAAACACAGCTATCTATGTAGGAGAAAACAGAGTGAAACCTAAAATCTCAAACTGTTACTGGAAACGAATGCTTCAACCTAGAAGAATAAAAATTGGGCAGCCAAGTGGGATTAGTGAACTGATCATTACCACCAAGTATCATCAAGATTTGGTGAAAAAATGTTTGCTGAGATTTCAGCAAACTAGTAGTTTTTTGGAAGCTTGGCAACCCCTTTCAATCGAAAGTGTTTTTCGCCAGTCTCTGCATGGGGTACTTCAAGAGGAAACAAACCATAGAGATAGAACTTACAACTACTTCATTTTGTCAAGTTTCAAGGAGCTAGCACAAACCGTGTTTGATTTAGAGTTTCAAAGACATCTATCTATATAGCAGAAAACAGAGTGAAACCTAAAATTTCAAAGTGTTACTGGAAACGAACGCTTGAACCTAGAAGAGTAAAAATTGGGCAGCCAAGTGGGCTTAGTGAACTGATCATTACCACCAAGTATCATCAAGTTTTGGTGAAAAAATGTTTGCTGAGATTTCAGCAAACTAGTAGTTTTTTGGAAGCTTGGCAACCCCTTTCAAACGAAAGTGTTCTTCGAAGTCTCTGCATGGGGTACTTCAAGAGGAAACAAACCATAGAGATAGAACTTAGAACTACTTCATTTTGTCAAGTTTCACGGAGCTAGCACAAACCGTGTTTGATTTAGAGTTTCAAACACATCTGTCTATATAGCAGAAAACAGAGTGAAACCTAAAAATTCAAACAGTCACTGGAAACGAAAGCTTCAACCTAGAAGAATAAAAATTGGGCAGCCAAGTGGGATTAGTGAACTGATCATTACCACCAAGTATCATCAAGATTTGGTGAAAAAATGTTTGCTGAGATTTCAGCAAACTAGTAGTTTTTTGGAAGCTTGGCAACCCCTTTCAAACGAAAGTTTTTTTCGCCAGTCTCTGCATGGGGTACTTCAAGAGGAAACAAACCATAGAGATAGAACTTAGAACTACTTCATTTTGTCAAGTTTCACGGAGCTAGCACAAACCGTGTTTGATTCAGAGTTTCAAGCACATCTATCTATATATCAGAAAACAGAGTGAAACCTAAAATTTCAAAGTGTTACTGGAAACGAACTCTTGAACCTAGAAGAGTAAAAATTGGGCAGCCAAGTGGGCTTAGTGAACTGATCATTACCACCAAGTATCATCAAGTTTTGGTGAAAAAATGTTTGCTGAGATTTCAGCAAACTAGTAGTTTTTTGGAAGCTTGGCAACCCCTTTCAAACGAAAGTGTTTTTCGCCAGTCTCTGCATGGGGTACTTCAAGAGGAAACAAACCGTAGAGATAGAACTTAGAACTACTTCATTTTGTCAAGTTTCAAGGAGCTAGCACAAACCGTGTTTGATTTAGAGTTTCAAACACATCTATCTATATAGCAGAAAACAGAGTGAAACCTAAAAATTCAAAGTGTTACTGGAAACGAACGCTTGAACCTAGAAGAGTGAAAATTGGGCAGCCAAGTGGCCTAGTGAACTCATCATTACCACCAAGTATCTTCAAGATTTGGTGAAAAAATGTTTGCTGATATTTCAGCAAACGAGTAGTTTTTTGGAGGCTTGGCAACCCCTTTCAAACGAAAGTGTTCTTCGCCAGTCTTTGCATGGGGTACTTCAAGAGAAAACAAACCATAGAGATAGAACTTAGAACTACTTCATTTTGTCAAGTTTCAAGGAACTAGCACAAACCGTGTTTGATTTAGAGTTTCAAACACATCTATCTATATAGCAGAAAACAGAGTGAAACCTAAAAATTCAAACTGTTACTGGAAACGAACGCTTGAACCTAAAAGAGTGAAAGTTGGGCAGCCAAGTGGGATTAGTGAACTGATCATTACCACCAAGTATCATCAAGATTTGGTGAAAAAATGTTTGCTGAGATTTCAGCAAACTAGTAGTTTTTTGGAAGCTTGGCAACCCCTTTCAAACGAAAGTGTTTTTCGCCAGTCTCTTCATGGGGTACTTCAAGAGGAAATAAACCATAGAGATAGAACTTAGAACTACTTCATTTTGTCAAGTTTCACGGAGCTTGCACAAACCGTGTTTGATTCAGAGTTTCAAGCACATCTATCTGTATAGCAGAAAACAGAGTGAAACCTAAAAATTCAAACTGTTACTGGAAACGAACGCTTGAACCTAGAAGAGTGAAAGTTGGGCAGCCAAGTGGGATTAGTGAACTGATCATTACCACCAAGTATCATCAAGATTTGGTGAAAAAATATTTGCTGAGATTTCAGCAAACTAGTAGTTTTTTGGAAGCTTGGCAACCCCTTTCAAACGAAAGTGTTTTTCGCCAGTCTCTGCATGGGGTACTTCAAGAGGAAAAATACCATAGAGATAGAACTAACAACTACTTCATTTTGTCAAGTTTCAAGGAGCTAGCACAAACCGTGTTTGATTTAGAGTTTCAGAGACATCTATCTATATAGCAGAAAACAGAGTAAAACCTAAAATTTCAAAGTGTTACTGGAAACGAACGCTTGAACCTAGAAGAGTAAAAATTGGGCTGCCAAGTGGGCTTAGTGAACTGATCATGACCACCAAGTATCATCAAGTTTTGGTGAAAAAATGTTTGCTGAGATTTCAGCAAACTAGTAGTTTTTTGGAAGCTTGGCAACCCCTTTAAAACGAAAGTGTTTTTCGCCAGTCTCTGCATGGGGTACTTCAAGAGGAAACAAACCATAGAGATAGAACTTAGAACTACTTCATTTGGTCAAGTTTCAAGGAGCTAGCACAAACCGTGTTTGATTTAGAATTCCAAACACAGCTATCTATGTAGGAGAAAACAGAGTGAAACCTAAAAATTCAAACAGTTACTGAAAACGAAAGCTTCAACCTAGAAGAATAAAATTTGGGCAGCCAAGTGGGATTAGTGAACTGATCATTACCACCAAGTATCATCAAGATTTGGTGAAAAAATGTTTGCTGAGATTTCAGCAAACTAGTAGTTTTTTGGAAGCTTGGCAACCCCTTTCAAACGAAAGTGTTTTTCGCCAGTCTCTTCATGGGGTACTTCAAGAGGAAACAAACCATAGAGATAGAACTTAGAACTACTTCATTTTCTCAAGTTTCACGGAGCTAGCACAAACCCTGTTTGATTCAGAGTTTCAAGCACATCTATCTATATAGCAGAAAACAGAGTGAAACCTAAAATTTCAAAGTGTTACTGGAAACGAACTCTTGAACCTAGAAGAGTAAAAATTGGGCAGCCAAGTGGGCTTAGTGAACTGATCATTACCACCAAGTATCATCACGTTTTGGTGAAAAAATGTTTGCTGAGATTTCAGGAAACTAGTAGTTTTTTGGAACCTTGGCAACCCCTTTCAAACGAAAGTGTTTTTAGCCAGTCTCTGCATGGGGTACTTCAAGAGGAAACAAACCATAGAGATAGAACTTAGAACTACTTCATTTTGTCAAGTTTCAAGGAGCTAGCACAAACCGTGTTTGATTTAGAGTTTCAAACACATCTATCTATATAGCAGAAAACAGAGTGAAACCTAAAAATTCAAAGTGTTACTGGAAACGAACGCTTGAACCTAGAAGAGTGAAAATAGGGCAGCCAAGTGGGCTTAGTGAACTGATCATTACCACCAAGTATCATCAAGATTTGGTGAAAAAATGTTTGCTGAGATTTCAGCAAACGAGTAGTTTTTTGGAAGCTTGGCAACCCCTTTCAAACGAAAGTGTTCTTCGCCAGTCTCTGCATGGGGTACTTCAAGAGGAAACAAACCATAGAGATAGAACTTAGAACTACTTCATTTTGTCAAGTTTCACGGAGCTAGCACAAACCGTGTTTGATTTAGAGTTTCAAACACATCTGTCTATATAGCAGAAAACAGAGTGAAACCTAAAAATTCAAACTGTTACTGGAAACGAACGCTTGAACCTAGAAGAGTGAAAGTTGGGCAGCCAAGTGGGCTTAGTGAACTGATCATTACCACCAAGTATCATCAAGATTTGGTGAAAAAATATTTGCTGAGATTTCAGCAAACTAGTAGTTTTTTGGAAGCTTGGCAACCCCTTTCAAACGAAAGTGGTTTTCGCCAGTCTCTACATGGGGTACTTCAAGAGGAAACAATCCATAGAGATAGAACTTAGAACTACTTCATTTGCTCAAGTTTCAAGGAGCTAGCACAAACCGTGTTTGATTTAGAGTTTCAAACACATCTATCTATATAGCAGAAAACAGAGTGAAACCTAAAAATTCAAAGTGTTACTGGAAACGAACGCTTGAACCTAGAAGAGTGAAAATTGGGCAGCCAAGTGGGCTTAGTGAACTGATCATTACCACCAAGTATCATCAAGATTTGGTGAAAAAATGTTTGCTGAGATTTCAGCAAACGAGTAGTTTTATGGAAGCTTGGCAACCCCTTTCAAATAAAGTGTTTTTCGCCAGTCTCTGCATGGGGTACTTCAAGAGGAAACAAACCATAGAGATAGAACTTAGAACTACTTCATTTGGTCAAGTTTCAAGGAGCTAGCACAAACCGTGTTTGATTTAGAATTCCAAACACAGCTATCTATGTAGGAGAAAACAGAGTGAAACCTAAAAATTCAAACTGTTACTGGAAACGAATGCTTCAACCTAGAAGAATAAAAATTGGGCAGCCAAGTGGGATTAGTGAACTGATCATTACCACCAAGTATCATCAAGATTTGGTGAAAAAATGTTTGCTGAGATTTCAGCAAACTAGTAGTTTTTTGGAAGCTTGGCAACCCCTTTCAAACGAAAGTGTTTTTCGCCAGTCTCTGCATGGGGTACTTCAAGAGGAAACAAACCATAAAAATAGAACTTAGAACTACTTCATTTTGTCAAGTTTCACGGAGCTAGCACAAACCGTGTTTGATTTAGAGTTTCAAACACATCTATCTATATAGCAGAAAACAGAGTGAAACCTAAAAATTCAAACTGTTACTGGAAACGAACGCTTGAACCTAGAAGAGTGAAAGTTGGGCAGCCAAGTGGGATTAGTGAACTGATCATTACCACCAAGTATCATCAAGATTTGGTGAAAAAATATTTGCTGAGATTTCAGCAAACTAGTAGTTTTTTGGAAGCTTGGCAACCCCTTTCAAACGAAAGTGGTTTTCGCCAGTCTCTACATGGGGTACTTCAAGAGGAAACAATCCATAGAGATAGAACTTAGAACTACTTCATTTGCTCAAGTTTCAAGGAGCTAGCACAAACCGTGTTTGATTTAGAGTTTCAAACACATCTATCTATATAGCAGAAAACAGAGTGAAACCTAAAAATTCAAAGTGTTACTGGAAACGAACGCTTGAACCTAGAAGAGTGAAAATTGGGCAGCCAAGTGGGCTTAGTGAACTGATCATTACCACCAAGTATCATCAAGATTTGGTGAAAAAATGTTTCCTGAGATTTCAGCAAACGAGTAGTTATTTGGAAGCTTGGCAACCCCTTTCAAATAAAGTGTTTTTCGCCAGTCTCTGCATGGGGTACTTCAAGAGGTAACAAACCATAGAGATAGAACTTAGAACAACTTCATTTGGTCAAGTTTCAAAGAGCTAGCACAAACCGTGTTTGATTTAGAATTCCAAACACAGCTATCTATGTAGGAGAAAACAGAGTGAAACCTAAAAATTCAAACTGTTACTGGAAACGAATGCTTCAACCTAGAAGAATAAAAATTGGGCAGCCAAGTGGGATTAGTGAACTGATCATTACCACCAAGTATCATCAAGATTTGGTGAAAAAATGTTTGCTGAGATTTCAGCAAACTAGTAGTTTTTTGGAAGCTTGGCAACCCCTTTCAAACGAAAGTGTTTTTCGCCAGTCTCTTCATGGGGTACTTCAAGAGGAAACAAACCATAGAGATAGAACTTAGAACTACTTCATTTTGTCAAGTTTCACGGAGCTAGCACAAACCGTGTTTGATTCAGAGTTTCAAGCACATCTATCTATATATCAGAAAACAGAGTGAAACCTAAAATTTCAAAGTGTTACTGGAAACGAACTCTTGAACCTAGAAGAGTAAAAATTGGGCAGCCAAGTGGGCTTAGTGAACTGATCATTACCACCAAGTATCATCAAGTTTTGGTGAAAAAATGTTTGCTGAGATTTCAGGAAACTAGTAGTTTTTTGGAACCTTGGCAACCCCTTTCAAACGAAAGTGTTTTTCGCCAGTCTCTGCATGGGGTACTTCAAGAGGAAACAAACCATAGAGATAGAACTTAGAACTACTTCATTTTGTCAAGTTTCAAGGAGCTAGCACAAACCGTGTTTGATTTAGAGTTTCAAACACATCTATCTATATAGCAGAAAACAGAGTGAAACCTAACAATTCAAAGTGTTACTGGAAACGAACGCTTGAACCTAGAAGAGTGAAAATTGGGCTGCCAAGTGGGCTTAGTGAACTGATCATTACCACCAAGTATCATCAAGATTTGGTGAAAAAAGGTTTGCTGAGATTTCAGCAAACTAGTAGTTTTTTGGAAGCTTGGCAACCCCTTTCAAACGAAAGTGTTTTTCGCCAGTCTCTGCATGGGGTACTTCAAGAGGAAACAAACCATAGAGATAGAACTTACAACTACTTCATTTTGTCAAGTTTCAAGGAGCTAGCACAAACCGTGTTTGATTTAGAGTTTCAAAGACATCTATCTATATAGCAGAAAACAGAGTGAAACCTAAAATTTCAAAGTGTTACTGGAAACGAACGCTTGAACCTAGAAGAGTAAAAATTGGGCTGCCAAGTGGGCTTAGTGAACTGATCATGACCACCAAGTATCATCAAGTTTTGGTGAAAAAATGTTTGCTGAGATTTCAGCAAACTAGTAGTTTTTTGGAAGCTTGGCAACCCCTTTAAAACGAAAGTGTTTTTCGCCAGTCTCTGCATGGGGTACTTCAAGAGGAAACAAACCATAGAGATAGAACTTAGATCTACTTTATTTGGTCAAGTTTCAAGGAGCTAGCACAAACCGTGTTTGATTTAGAATTCCAAACACAGCTATCTATGTAGGAGAAAACAGAGTGAAACCTAAAAATTCAAACAGTTACTGAAAACGAAAGCTTCAACCTAGAAGAATAAAATTTGGGCAGCCAAGTGGGATTAGTGAACTGATCATTACCACCAAGTATCATCAAGATTTGGTGAAAAAATGTTTGCTGAGATTTCAGCAAACTAGTAGTTTTTTGGAAGCTTGGCAACCCCTTTCAAACGAAAGTGTTTTTCGCCAGTCTCTTCATGGGGTACTTCAAGAGGAAACAAACCATAGAGATAGAACTTAGAACTACTTCATTTTGTCAAGTTTCACGGAGCTAGCACAAACCGTGTTTGATTCAGAGTTTCAAGCACATCTATCTATATATCAGAAAACAGAGTGAAAAATAAAATTTCAAAGTGTTACTGGAAACGAACTCTTGAACCTAGAAGAGTAAAAATTGGGCAGCCAAGTGGGCTTAGTGAACTGATCATTACCACCAAGTATCATCAAGTTTTGGTGAAAAAATGTTTGCTGAGATTTCAGGAAACTAGTAGTTTTTTGGAACCTTGGCAACCCCTTTCAAACGAAAGTGTTTTTCGCCAGTCTCTGCATGGGGTACTTCAAGAGGAAACAAACCATAGAGATAGAACTTAGAACTACTTCATTTTGTCAAGTTTCAAGGAGCTAGCACAAACCGTGTTTGATTTAGAGTTTCAAACACATCTATCTATATAGCAGAAAACAGAGTGAAACCTAACAATTCAAAGTGTTACTGGAAACGAACGCTTGAACCTAGAAGAGTGAAAATTGGGCAGCCAAGTGGGCTTAGTGAACTGATCATTACCACCAAGTATCATCAAGATTTGGTGAAAAAAGGTTTGCTGAGATTTCAGCAAACTAGTAGTTTTTTGGAAGCTTGGCAACCCCTTTCAAACGAAAGTGTTTTTCGCCAGTCTCTGCATGGGGTACTTCAAGAGGAAACAAACCATAGAGTTAGAACTTAGAACTACTTCATTTTGTCAAGTTTCACGGAGCTAGCACAAACCGTGTTTGATTTAGAGTTTCAAACACATCTGTCTATATAGCAGAAAACAGAGTGAAACCTAAAAATTCAAACTGTTACTGGAAACGAACGCTTGAACCTAGAAGAGTGAAAGTTGGGCAGCCAAGTGGGATTAGTGAACTGATCATTACCACCAAGTATCATCAAGATTTGGTGAAAAAATATTTGCTGAGATTTCAGCAAACTAGTAGTTTTTTGGAAGCTTGGCAACCCCTTTCAAACGAAAGTGGTTTTCGCCAGTCTCTACATGGGGTACTTCAAGAGGAAACAATCCATAGAGATAGAACTTAGAACTACTTCATTTGCTCAAGTTTCAAGGAGCTAGCACAAACCGTGTTTGATTTAGAGTTTCAAACACATCTATCTATATAGCAGAAAACAGAGTGAAACCTAAAAATTCAAAGTGTTACTGGAAACGAACGCTTGAACCTAGAAGAGTGAAAATTGGGCAGCCAAGTGGGCTTAGTGAACTGATCATTACCACCAAGTATCATCAAGATTTGGTGAAAAAATGTTTGCTGAGATTTCAGCAAACGAGTAGTTTTTTGGAAGCTTGGCAACCCCTTTCAAATAAAGTGTTTTTCGCCAGTCTCTGCATGGGGTACTTCAAGAGGTAACAAACCATAGAGATAGAACTTAGAACAACTTCATTTGGTCAAGTTTCAAGGAGCTAGCACAAACCGTGTTTGATTTAGAATTCCAAACACAGCTATCTATGTAGGAGAAAACAGAGTGAAACCTAAAAATTCAAACTGTTACTGGAAACGAATGCTTCAACCTAGAAGAATAAAAATTGGGCAGCCAAGTGGGATTAGTGAACTGATCATTACCACCAAGTATCATCAAGATTTGGTGAAAAAATGTTTGCTGAGATTTCAGCAAACTAGTAGTTTTTTGGAAGCTTGGCAACCCCTTTCAAACGAAAGTGTTTTTCGCCAGTCTCTGCATGGGGTACTTCAAGAGGAAACAAACCGTAGAGATAGAACTTAGAACTACTTCATTTTGTCAAGTTTCAAGGAGCTAGCACAAACCGTGTTTGATTTAGAGTTTCAAACACATCTATCTATATAGCAGAAAACAGAGTGAAACCTAAAAATTCAAAGTGTTACTGGAAACGAACGCTTGAACCTAGAAGAGTGAAAATTGGGCAGCCAAGTGGGCTTAGTGAACTGATCATTACCACCAAGTATCATCAAGATTTGGTGAAAAAATGTTTGCTGATATTTCAGCAAACGAGTAGTTTTTTGGAAGCTTGGCAACCCCTTTCAAACGAAAGTGTTCTTCGCCAGTCTCTGCATGGGGTACTTCAAGAGGAAACAAACCATAGAGATAGAACTTAGAACTACTTCATTTTGTCAAGTTTCACGGAGCTAGCACAAACCGTGTTTGATTTAGAGTTTCAAACACATCTATCTATATAGCAGAAAACAGAGTGAAACCTAAAAATTCAAACTGTTACTGGAAACGAACGCTTGAACCTAGAAGAGTGAAAGTTGGGCAGCCAAGTGGGATTAGTGAACTGATCATTACCACCAAGTATCATCAAGATTTGGTGAAAAAATGTTTGCTGAGATTTCAGCAAACTAGTAGTTTTTTGGAAGGTTGGCAACCCCTTTCAAACGAAAGTGTTTTTCGCCAGTCTCTGCATGGGGTACTTCAAGAGGAAAAAAACCATAGAGATAGAACTAACAACTACTTCATTTTGTCAAGTTTCAAGGAGCTAGCACAAACCGTGTTTGATTTAGAGTTTCAAAGACATCTATCTATATAGCAGAAAACAGAGTGAAACCTAAAATTTCAAAGTGTTACTGGAAACGAACGCTTGAACCTAGAAGAGTAAAAATTGGGCTGCCAAGTGGGCTTAGTGAACTGATCATGACCACCAAGTATCATCAAGTTTTGCTGAAAAAATGTTTGCTGAGATTTCAGCAAACTAGTAGTTTTTTGGAAGCTTGGCAACCCCTTTAAAACGAAAGTGTTTTTCGCCAGTCTCTGCATGGGGTACTTCAAGAGGAAACAAACCATAGAGATAGAACTTAGAACTACTTCATTTGCTCAAGTTTCACGGAGCTAGCACAAACCGTGTTTGATTTAGAGTTTCAAACACATCTATCTATATAGCAGAAAACAGAGTGAAACCTAAAAATTCAAAGTGTTACTGGAAACGAACGCTTGAACCTAGAAGAGTGAAAATTGGGCAGCCAAGTGGGCTTAGTGAACTGATCATTACCACCAAGTATCATCAAGATTTGGTGAAAAAATGTTTGCTGAGATTTCAGCAAACGAGTAGTTTTATGGAAGCTTGGCAACCCCTTTCAAATAAAGTGTTTTTCGCCAGTCTCTCCATGGGGTACTTCAAGAGGAAACAAACCATAGAGATCGAACTTAGAACTACTTCATTTGGTCAAGTTTCAAGGAGCTAGCACAAACCGTGTTTGATTTAGAATTCCAAACACAGCTATCTATGTAGGAGAAAACAGAGTGAAACCTAAAAATTCAAACTGTTACTGGAAACGAATGCTTCAACCTAGAAGAATAAAAATTGGGCAGCCAAGTGGGATTAGTGAACTGATCATTACCACCAAGTATCATCAAGATTTGGTGAAAAAATGTTTGCTGAGATTTCAGCAAACTAGTAGTTTTTTGGAAGCTTGGCAACCCCTTTCAAACGAAAGTGTTTTTCGCCGGTCTCTGCATGGGGTACTTCAAGAGGAAACAAACCATAGAAATAGAACTTAGAACTACTTCATTTTGTCAAGTTTCACGGAGCTAGCACAAACCGTGTTTGATTTAGAGTTTCAAACACATCTATCTATATAGCAGAAAACAGAGTGAAACCTAAAAATTCAAACTGTTACTGGAAACGAACGCTTGAACCTAGAAGAGTGAAAGTTGGGCAGCCAAGTGGGATTAGTGAACTGATCATTACCACCAAGTATCATCAAGATTTGGTGAAAAAATATTTGCTGAGATTTCAGCAAACTAGTAGTTTTTTGGAAGCTTGGCAACCCCTTTCAAACGAAAGTGGTTTTCGCCAGTCTCTACATGGGGTACTTCAAGAGGAAACAATCCATAGAGATAGAACTTAGAACTACTTCATTTGCTCAAGTTTCAAGGAGCTAGCACAAACCGTGTTTGATTTAGAGTTTCAAACACATCTATCTATAAAGCAGAAAACAGAGTGAAACCTAAAAATTCAAAGTGTTACTGGAAACGAACGCTTGAACGTAGAAGAGTGAAAATTGGGCAGCCAAGTGGGCTTAGTGAACTGATCATTACCACCAAGTATCATCAAGATTTGGTGAAAAAATGTTTCCTGAGATTTCAGCAAACGAGTAGTTATTTGGAAGCTTGGCAACCCCTTTCAAATAAAGTGTTTTTCGCCAGTCTCTGCATGGGGTACTTCAAGAGGTAACAAACCATAGAGATAGAACTTAGAACAACTTCATTTGGTCAAGTTTCAAAGAGCTAGCACAAACCGTGTTTGATTTAGAATTCCAAACACAGCTATCTATGTAGGAGAAAACAGAGTGAAACCTAAAAATTCAAACTGTTACTGGAAACGAATGCTTCAACCTAGAAGAATAAAAATTGGGCAGCCAAGTGGGATTAGTGAACTGATCATTACCACCAAGTATCATCAAGATTTGGTGAAAAAATGTTTGCTGAGATTTCAGCAAACTAGTAGTTTTTTGGAAGCTTGGCAACCCCTTTCAAACGAAAGTGTTTTTCGCCAGTCTCTGCATGGGGTACTTCAAGAGGAAACAAACCGTAGAGATAGAACTTAGAACTACTTCATTTTGTCAAGTTTCAAGGAGCTAGCACAAACCGTGTTTGATTTAGAGTTTCAAACACATCTATCTATATAGCAGAAAACAGAGTGAAACCTAACAATTCAAAGTGTTACTGGAAACGAACGCTTGAACCTAGAAGAGTGAAAATTGGGCAGCCAAGTGGGCTTAGTGAACTGATCATTACCACCAAGTATCATCAAGATTTGGTGAAAAAATGTTTGCTGATATTTCAGCAAACGAGTAGTTTTTTGGAAGCTTGGCAACCCCTTTCAAACGAAAGTGTTCTTCGCCAGTCTCTGCATGGGGTACTTCAAGAGGAAACAAACCATAGAGATAGAACTTAGAACTACTTCATTTTGTCAAGTTTCACGGAGCTAGCACAAACCGTGTTTGATTTAGAGTTTCAAACACATCTATCTATATAGCAGAAAACAGAGTGAAACCTAAAAATTCAAACTGTTACTGGAAACGAACGCTTGAACCTAGAAGAGTGAAAGTTGGGCAGCCAAGTGGGATTAGTGAACTGATCATTACCACCAAGTATCATCAAGATTTGGTGAAAAAATGTTTGCTGAGATTTCAGCAAACTAGTAGTTTTTTGGAAGCTTGGCCACCCCTTTCAAACGAAAGTGGTTTTCGCCAGTCTCTACATGGGGTATTTCAAGAGGAAACAATCCATAGAGATAGAACTTAGAACTACTTCATTTGCTCAAGTTTCAAGGAGCTAGCACAAACCGTGTTTGATTTAGAGTTTCAAACACATCTATCTATATAGCAGAAAACAGAGTGAAACCTAAAAATTCAAAGTGTTACTGGAAACGAACGCTTGAACCTAGAAGAGTGAAAATTGGGCAGCCAAGTGGGCTTAGTGAACTGATCATTACCACCAAGTATCATCAAGATTTGG
Organism: Callospermophilus lateralis; assembly: GCF_048772815.1. Taxonomy (NCBI): domain Eukaryota; kingdom Metazoa; phylum Chordata; class Mammalia; order Rodentia; family Sciuridae; genus Callospermophilus; species Callospermophilus lateralis. The sequence goes on from NW_027515384.1 coordinate 20,240, forward strand.
TGAAAAAATGTTTGCTGAGATTTCAGCAAACGAGTAGTTTTTTGGAAGCTTGGCAACCCCTTTCAAATAAAGTGTTTTTCGCCAGTCTCTGCATGGGGTACTTCAAGAGGAAACAAACCATAGAGATAGAACTTAGAACTACTTCATTTGGTCAAGTTTCAAGGAGCTAGCACAAACCGTGTTTGATTTAGAATTCCAAACACAGCTATCTATGTAGGAGAAAACAGAGTGAAACCTAAAATCTCAAACTGTTACTGGAAACGAATGCTTCAAACTAGAAGAATAAAAATTGGGCAGCCAAGTGGGATTAGTGAACTGATCATTACCACCAAGTATCATCAAGATTTGGTGAAAAAATGTTTGCTGAGATTTCAGCAAACTAGTAGTTTTTTGGAAGCTTGGCAACCCCTTTCAATCGAAAGTGTTTTTCGCCAGTCTCTGCATGGGGTACTTCAAGAGGAAACAAACCATAGAGATAGAACTTACAACTACTTCATTTTGTCAAGTTTCAAGGAGCTAGCACAAACCCTTTTGATTTAGAGTTTCAAAGACATCTATCTATATAGCAGAAAACAGAGTGAAACCTAAAATTTCAAAGTGTTACTGGAAACGAACGCTTGAACCTAGAAGAGTAAAAATTGGGCAGCCAAGTGGGCTTAGTGAACTGATCATTACCACCAAGTATCATCAAGTTTTGGTGAAAAAATGTTTGCTGAGATTTCAGCAAACTAGTAGTTTTTTGGAAGCTTGGCAACCCCTTTCAAACGAAAGTGTTCTTCGAAGTCTCTGCATGGGGTACTTCAAGAGGAAACAAACCATAGAGATAGAACTTAGAACTACTTCATTTTGTCAAGTTTCACGGAGCTAGCACAAACCGTGTTTGATTTAGAGTTTCAAACACATCTGTCTATATAGCAGAAAACAGAGTGAAACCTAAAAATTCAAACAGTCACTGGAAACGAAAGCTTCAACCTAGAAGAATAAAAATTGGGCAGCCAAGTGGGATTAGTGAACTGATCATTACCACTAAGTATCATCAAGATTTGGTGAAAAAATGTTTGCTGATATTTCAGCAAACTAGTAGTTTTTTGGAAGCTTGGCAACCCCTTTCAAACGAAAGTGTTTTTCGCCAGTCTCTGCATGGGGTACTTCAAGAGGAAACAAACCATAGAGATAGAACTTAGAACTACTTCATTTTGTCAAGTTTCAAGGAGCTAGCACAAACCGTGTTTGATTTAGAGTTTCAAACACATCTATCTATATAGCAGAAAATAGAGTGAAACCTAACAATTCAAAGTGTTACTGGAAACGAACGCTTGAACCTAGAAGAGTGAAAATTGGGCAGCCAAGTGGGCTTAGTGAACTGATCATTACCACCAAGTATCATCAAGATTTGGTGAAAAAATGTTTGCTGAGATTTCAGCAAACTAGTAGTTTTTTGGAAGCTTGGCAACCCCTTTCAAACGAAAGTGTTTTTCGCCAGTCTCTGCATGGGGTACCTCAAGAGGAAAAAAACCATAGAGATAGAACTAAAAACTACTTCATTTTGTCAAGTTTCAAGGAGCTAGCACAAACCGTGTTTGATTTAGAGTTTCAAAGACATCTATCTATATATCAGAAAACAGAGTGAAACCTAAAATTTCAAAGTGTTACTGGAAACGAACGCTTGAACCTAGAAGAGTAAAAATTGGGCTGCCAAGTGGGCTTAGTGAACTGATCATTACCACCAAGTATCATCAAGTTTTGGTGAAAAAATGTTTGCTGAGATTTCAGCAAACTAGTAGTTATTTGGAAGCTTGGCAACCCCTTTAGAACGAAAGTGTTTTTCGCCAGTCTCTGCATGGGGTACTTCAAGAGGAAACAAACCATAGAGATAGAACTTAGAACTACTTCATTTGGTCAAGTTTCAAGGAGCTAGCACAAACCGTGTTTGATTTAGAATTCCAAACACAGCTATCTATGTAGGAGAAAACAGAGTGAAACCTAAAAATTCAAACAGCTACTGGAAACGAAAGCTTCAACCTAGAAGAATAAAATTTGGGCAGCCAAATGGGATTAGTGAACTGATCATTACCACCAAGTATCATCAAGATTTGGTGAAAAAATGTTTGCTGAGATTTCAGCAAACTAGTAGTTTTTTGGAAGCTTGGCAACCCTTTTCAAACGAAAGTGTTTTTCGCCAGTCTCTTCATGGGGTACTTCAAGAGGAAACAAACCATAGAGATAGAACTTAGAACTACTTCATTTTGTCAAGTTTCACGGAGCTAGCACATACCGTGTTTGATTCAGAGTTTCAAGCACATCTATCTATATAGCAGAAAACAGAGTGAAACCTAAAATTTCAAAGTGTTACTGGAAACGAACTCTTGAACCTAGAAGAGTAAAAATAGGGCAGCCAAGTGGGCTTAGTGAACTGATCATTACCAGCAAGTATCATCATGATTTGGTGAAAAAATGTTTGCTGAGATTTCAGCAAACGAGTAGTTTTTTGGAAGCTTGGCAACCCCTTTCAAAGAAAGTGTTCTTCGCCAGTCTCTGCATGGGGTACTTCAAGAGGAAACAAACCATAGAGAGAGAACTTAGAACTACTTCATTTGGTCAAGTTTCACGGAGCTAGCACAAACCGTGTTTGATTTAGAGTTTCAAACACATCTATCTATATAGCAGAAAACAGAGTGAAACCTAAAAATTCAAGCTGTTACTGGAAACGAACGCTTGAACCTAGAAGAGTGAAAGTTGGGCAGCCAAGTGGGATTAGTGAACTGATCATTACCACCAAGTATCATCAAGATTTGGTGAAAAAATGTTTCCTGAGATTTCAGCAAACTAGTAGTATTTTGGAAGCTTGGCAACCCCTTTCAAACGAAAGTGTTTTTCGCCAGTCTCTATATGGGGTACTTCAAGAGGAAACAAACCATAGAGATAGATCTTAGAACTACTTCATTTGGTCAAGTTTCAAGGAGCTAGCACAAACCGTGTTTGATTTAGAATTCCAAACACAGCTATCTATGTAGGAGAAAACAGAGTGAAACCTAAAAATTCAAACAGTCACTGGAAACGAAAGCTTCAACCTAGAAGAATAAAATTTGGGCAGCCAAGTGGGATTAGTGAAGTGATCATTACCACCAAGTATCATCAAGATTTGGTGAAAAAATATTTGCTGAGATTTCAGCAAACTTGTAGTTTTTTGGAAGCGTGGCAACCCCTTTCAAACGAAAGTGTTTTTCGCCAGTCTCTGCATGGGGTACCTCAAGAGGAAAAAAACCATAGAGATAGAACTAACAACTACTACATTTTGTCAAGTTTCAAGGAGCTAGCACAAACCGTGTTTGATTTAGAGTTTCAAAGACATCTATCTATATAGCAGAAAACAGAGTGAAACCTAAAATTTCAAAGTGTTACTGGAAACGAACGCTTGAACCTAGAAGAGAAAAAAATGGGCTGCCAAGTGGGCTTAGTGAACTGATCATTACCACAAAGTATCATCAAGTTTTGGTGAAAAAATGTTTGCTGAGATTTCAGCAAACTAGTAGTTTATTGGAAGCTTCGCAACCCCTTTCAAACGGAAGTGTTTTTCGCCAGTCTCTGCATGGGGTACTTCAAGAGGAAACAAACCATAGAGATAGAACTTAGAACTACTTCATTTTGTCAAGTTTCAAGGAGCTAGCACAAACCGTGTTTGATTTAGAGTTTCAAACACATCTATCTATATAGCAGAAAATAGAGTGAAACCTAACAATTCAAAGTGTTACTGGAAACGAACGCTTGAACCTAGAAGAGTGAAAATTGGGCAGCCAAGTGGGCTTAGTGAACTGATCATTACCACCAAGTATCATCAAGATTTGGTCAAAAAATGTTTGCTGAGATTTCAGAAAACGAGTAGTTTTTTGGAAGCTTGGCAACCCCTTTCAAACGAAAGTGTTCTTCGCCAGTCTCTGCATGGGGTACTTCAAGAGGAAACAAACCATAGAGATAGAACTTAGAACTACTTCATTTTGTCAAGTTTCACGGAGCTAGCACAAACCGTGTTTGATTTAGATTTTCAAACACATCTATCTATATAGCAGAAAACAGAGTGAAACCTAAAAATTCAAACTGTTACTGGAAACGAACGCTTGAACCTAGAAGAGTGAAAGTTGGGCAGCCAAGTGGGCTTAGTGAACTGATCATTACCACCAAGTATCATCAAGATTTGGTGAAAAAATGTTTGCTGAGATTTCAGCAAACTAGTAGTTTTTTGGAAGCTTGGCAACCCCTTTCAAACGAAAGTGTTTTTCGCCAGGCTCTGCATGGGGTACCTCAAGATGAAAAAAACCATAGAGATAGAACTAACAACTACTTCATTTTGTCAAGTTTCAAGGAGCTAGCACAAACCGTGTTTGATTTAGAGTTTCAAAGACATCTATCTATATATCAGAAAACAGAGTGAAACCTAAAATTTCAAAGTGTTACTGGAAACGAACGCTTGAACCTAGAAGAGTAAAAATTGGGCTGCCAAGTGGGCTTAGTGAACTGATCATTACCACCAAGTATCATCAAGTTTTGGTGAAAAAATGTTTGCTGAGATTTCAGCAAACTAGTAGTATTTTGGAAGCTTGGCAACCCCTTTCAAACGAAAGTGTTTTTCGCCAGTCTCTACATGGGGTACTTCAAGAGGAAACAAACCATAGAGATAGAACTTAGAACTACTTCATTTGGTCAAGTTTCAAGGAGCTAGCACAAACCGTGTTTGATTTAGAATTCCAAACACAGCTATCTATGTAGGAGAAAACAGAGTGAAACCTAAAAATTTAAAAAGTCACTGGAAACGAAAGCTTCAACCTAGAAGAATAAAATTTGGGCAGCCAAGTGGGATTAGTGAAGTGATCATTACCACCAAGTATCATCAAGATTTGGTGAAAAAATGTTTGCTGAGATTTCAGCAAACTTGTAGTTTTTTGGAAGCGTGGCAACCCCTTTCAAACGAAAGTGTTTTTCGCCAGTCTCTGCATGGGGTACCTCAAGAGGAAAAAAACCATAGAGATAGAACTAACAACTACTTCATTTTGTCAAGTTTCAAGGAGCTAGCACAAACCGTGTTTGATTTAGAGTTTCAAAGACATCTATCTATATAGCAGAAAACAGAGTGAAACCTAAAATTTCAAAGTGTTACTGGAAACGAACGCTTGAACCTAGAAGAGAAAAAAATGGGCTGCCAAGTGGGCTTAGTGAACTGATCATTACCACCAAGTATCATCAAGTTTTGGTGAAAAAATGTTTGCTGAGATTTCAGCAAACTAGTAGTTTTTTGGAAGCTTCGCAACCCCTTTAAAACGAAAGTGTTTTTCGCCAGTCTCTGCATGGGGTACTTCAAGAGGAAACAAACCATAGAGATAGAACTTAGAACTACTTCATTTTGTCAAGTTTCACGGAGCTAGCACAAACCGTGTTTGATTTAGAGTTTCAAACACATCTATCTATATAACAGAAAACAGAGTGAAACCAAAAAATCAAACTGTTACTGGAAACGAACGCTTGAACCTAGAAGAGTGAAAGTTGGGCAGCCAAGTGGGATTAGTGAACTGATCATTACCACCAAGTATCATCAAGATTTGGTGAAAAAATGTTTGCTGAGATTTCAGCAAACTAGTAGTTTTTTGGAAGCTTGGCAACCCTTTTCAAACGAAAGTGTTTTTCGCCAGTCTCTGCATGGGGTACTTCAAGAGGAAACAAACCATAGAGATAGAACTTAGAACTACTTCATTTTGTCAAGTTTCAAGGAGCTAGCACAAACCGTGTTTGATTTAGAGTTTCAAACACATCTATCTATATAGCAGAAAACACAGTGAAACCTAACAATTCAAAGTGTTACTGCAAACGAACGCTTGAACCTAGAAGAGTGAAAATTGGGCAGCCAAGTGGGCTTAGTGAACTGATCATTACCACCAAGTATCATCAAGTTTTGATGAAAAAATGTTTGCTGAGATTTCAGCAAACTATTAGTTTTTTGGAAGCTTGGCAACCCCTTTCAAACGAAAGTGTTCTTCGCCAGTCTCTGCATGGGGTACTTCAAGAGGAAACAAACCATAGAGATAGAACTTAGAACTACTTCATTTTGTCTAGTTTCACGGAGCTAGCACAAACCGTGTTTGATTTAGAGTTTCAAACACATCTATCTATATAGCAGAAAACAGAGTGAAACCAAAAAATCAAACTGTTAATGGAAACGAACGCTTGAACCTAGAAGAGTGAAAGTTGGGCAGCCAAGTGGGATTAGTGAACTGATCATTACCACCAAGTATCATCAAGATTTGGTGAAAAAATGTTTGCTGAGATTTCAGCAAACTAGTAGTTTTTTGGAAGCTTGGCAACCCCTTTCAAACGAAAGTGTTTTTCGCCAGTCTCTGCATGGGTTACTTCAAGAGGAAACAAACCATAGAGATAGAATTCAGAACTACTTCATTTGGTCAAGTTTCAAGGAGCTAGCACAAACCGTGTTTGATTTAGAATTCCAAACACAGCTATCTATGTAGGAGAAAACAGAGTGAAACCTAAAAATTCAAACTGTTACTGGAAACGAAAGCTTCAACCGAGAAGAATAAAATTTGGGCAGCCAAGTGGGCTTAGTGAACTGATCATTACCACCAAGTATCATCAAGATTTGGTGAAAAAATGTTTGCTGAGATTTCAGAAAACGAGTAGTTCTTTGGAAGCTTGGCAACCCCTTTCAAACGAAAGTGTTCTTCGCCAGTCTCTGCATGGGGAACTTCAAGAGGAAACAAACCATAGAGATAGAACTTAGAACTACTTCATTTTGTCAAGTTTCACGGAGCTAGCACAAACCGTGTTTGATATAGAGTTTCAAACACATCTATCTATATAGCAGAAAACAGAGTGAAACCTAAAAATTCAAACTGTTACTGGAAACGAATGCTTGAACATAGAAGGGTGAAAGTTGGGCAGCCAAGTGGGATTAGTGAACTGATCATTACCACCAAGTATCATCAAGATTTGGTGAAAAAATGTTTGCTGAGATTTCAGCAAACTAGTAGTTTTTTGGAAGCTTGGCAACCCCTTTCAAACGAAAGTGTTTTTCGCCAGTCTCTACATGGGGTACTACAAGAGGAAACAAACCATAGAGATAGAACTTAGAACTACTTCATTTGGTCAAGTTTCAAGGAGCTAGCACAAACCGTGTTTGATTTAGAATTCCAAACACAGCTATCTATGTAGGAGAAAACAGAGTGAAACCTAAAAATTCAAAAAGTCACTGGAAACGAAAGCTTCAACCTAGAAGAATAAAATTTGGGCAGCCAAGTGGGATTAGTGAAGTGATCATTACCACCAAGTATCTTCAATTTTGGTGAAAAAATGTTTGCTGAGATTTCAGCAAACTAGTAGTTTTTTGGAAGCTTGGCAACCCCTTTCAAACGAAAGTGTTTTTCACCAGTCTCTGCATGGGGTACCTCAAGAGGAAAAAACCCATAGAGATAGAACTAACAACTACTTCATTTTGTCAAGTTTCAAGGAGCTAGCACAAACCGTGTTTGATTTAGAGTTTCAAAGACATCTATCTCTATAGCAGAAAACAGAGTGAAACCTAAAATTTCAAAGTGTTACTGGAAACGAACGCTTGAACCTAGAAGAGTGAAAATTGGGCAGCCAAGTGGGCTTAGTGAACTGATCATTACCACCAAGTATCATCAAGATTTGGTGAAAAAATGTTTGCTGAGATTTCAGCAAACTAGTAGTTTTTTGGAAGCTTGGCAACCCCTTTCAAACGAAAGTGTTTTTCGCCAGTCTCTGCATGGGTTACTTCAAGAGGAAACAAACCATAGAGATAGAATTCAGAACTACTTCATTTGGTCAAGTTTCAAGGAGCTAGCACAAACCGTGTTTGATTTATAATTCCAAACACAGCTATCTATGTAGGAGAAAACAGAGTGAAACCTAAAAATTCAAACTGTTACTGGAAACGAAAGCTTCAACCTAGAAGAATAAAATTTGGGCAGCCAAGTGGGCTTAGTGAACTGATCATTACCACCAAGTATCATCAAGATTTGGTGAAAAAATGTTTGCTGAGATTTCAGAAAACGAGTAGTTCTTTGGAAGCTTGGCAACCCCTTTCAAACGAAAGTGTTCTTCGCCAGTCTCTGCATGGGGTACTTCAAGAGGAAACAAACCATAGAGATAGAACTTAGAACTACTTCATTTTGTCAAGTTTCACGGAGCTAGCACAAACCGTGTTTGATATAGAGTTTCAAACACATCTATCTATATAGCAGAAAACAGAGTGAAACCTAAAAATTCAAACTGTTACTGGAAACGAACGCTTGAACCTAGAAGGGTGAAAGTTGGGCAGCCAAGTGGGATTAGTGAACTGATCATTACCACCAAGTATCATCAAGATTTGGTGAAAAAATGTTTGCTGAGATTTCAGCAAACTACTAGTTTTTTGGAAGCTTGGCAACCCCTTTCAAACGAAAGTGTTTTTCGCCAGTCTCTACATGGGGTACTACAAGAGGAAACAAACCATAGAGATAGAACTTAGAACTACTTCATTTGGTCAAGTTTCAAGGAGCTAGCACAAACCGTGTTTGATTTAGAATTCCAAACACAGCTATCTATGTAGGAGAAAACAGAGTGAAACCTAAAAATTCAAAAAGTCACTGGAAACGAAAGCTTCAACCTAGAAGAATAAAATTTGGGCAGCCAAGTGGGATTAGTGAAGTGATCATTACCACCAAGTATCTTCAATTTTGGTGAAAAAATGTTTGCTGAGATTTCAGCAAACTAGTAGTTTTTTGGAAGCTTGGCAACCCCTTTCAAACAAAAGTGTTTTTCGCCAGTCTCTGCATGGGGTACCTCAAGAGGAAAAAACCCATAGAGATAGAACTAACAACTACTTCATTTTTTCAAGTTTCAAGGAGCTAGCACAAACCGTGTTTGATTTAGAGTTTCAAAGACATCTATCTCTATAGCAGAAAACAGAGTGAAACCTAAAATTTCAAAGTGTTACTGGAAACGAACGCTTTAACCTAGAAGAGTAAAAATTGGGCTGCCAAGTGGGCTTAGTGAACTGATCATTACCACCAAGTATCATCAAGTTTTGGTGAAAAAATGTTTGCCGAGATTACAGCAAACTAGTAGTTTTTTGGAAGCTTGGCAACCCATTTAAAACGAAAGTGTTTTTCTCCAGTCTCTGCATGGGGTACTTCAAGAGGAAACAATCCATAGAGATAGAACTTAGAACTACTTCATTTGGTCAAGTTTCAAGGAGCTAGCACAAACCGTGTTTGATTTAGAGTTTCAAACACATCTATCTATAAAGCAGAAAAGAGAGTGAAACCTAAATATTCAAAGTGTTACTGGAAACGAACGCTTGAACCTAGAAGAGTGAAAATTGGGCAGCCAAGTGGGCTTAGTGAACTCATCATTACCACCAAGTATCATCAAGTTTTGGTGAAAAAATGTTTGCTGAGATTTCAGCAAACTAGTAGTTTTTTGGAAGCTTGGCAACCCCTTTAAAACGAAAGTGTTTTTCGCCAGTCTCTGCATGGGGTACTTCAAGAGGAAACAAACCATAGAGATAGAACTTAGAACTACTTCATTTGGCCAAGTTTCAAGGAGCTAGCACAAACCGTGTTTGATTTAGAAGTCCAAACACAGCTATCTATGTAGGAGAAAACAGAGTGAAACCTAAAAATTCAAACAGTCACTGGAAACGAAAGCTTCAACCTAGAAGAATAAAATTTGGCAGCCAAGTGGGATTAGTGAAGTGATCATTACCACCAAGTATCATCAAGATTTGGTGAAAAAATGTTTGCTGAGATTTCAGCAAACTAGTAGTTTTTTGGAAGCTTGGCAACCCCTTTCTAACGAAAGTGTTTTTCGCCAGTCTCTGCATGGGGTACTTCAAGAGGAAACAAACCATAGAGATAGAACTTAGAACTACTTCATTTTGTCAAGTTTCACGGAGCTAGCACAAACCGTGTTTGATTTAGAGTTTCAAACACATCTATCTATATAACAGAAAACAGAGTGAAACCAAAAAATCAAACTGTTACTGGAAACGAACGCTTGAACCTAGAAGAGTGAATGTTGGGCAGCCAAGTGGGATTAGAGAACTGATAATTACCACCAAGTATCATCAAGATTTGGTGAAAAAATGTTTGCTGAGATTTCAGCAAACTAGTAGTTTTTTGGAAGCTTGGCAACCCCTTTCAAACGAAAGTGTTCTTCGCCAGTCTCTGCATGGGGTACTTCAAGAGGAAACAAACCATAGAGATAGAACTTAGAACTACTTCATTTTGTCAAGTTTCACGGAGCTAGCACAAACCGTGTTTGATTTAGAGTTTCAAACACATCTATCTATATAACAGAAAACAGAGTGAAACCTAAAAATTCAAACTGTTACTGGAAACGAACGCTTGAACCTAGAAGAGTGAAAGTTGGGCAGTCAAGTGGGATTAGAGAACTGATAATTACCACCAAGTATCATCAAGATTTGGTGAAAAAATGTTTGCTGAGATTTCAGCAAACTAGTAGTTTTTTGGAAGCTTGGCAACCCCTTTCAAACGAAAGTGTTTTTCGCCAGTCTCTGCATGGGGTACTTCAAGAGGAAACAAACCATAGAGATAGAACTTAGAACTACTTCATTTTGTCAAGTTTCACGGAGCTAGCACAAACCGTGTTTGATTTAGAGTTTCAAACACATCTATCTATATAGCAGAAAACAGAGTGAAACCTAAAAATTCAAACTGTTACTGGAAACGAACGCTTGAACCTAGAAGAGTGAAAGTTGGGCAGCCAAGTGGGATTAGTGAACTGATCATTACCACCAAGTATCATCAAGATTTGGTGAAAAAATGTTTGCTGAGATTTCAGCAAACTAGTAGTTTTTTGGAAGCTTGGCAACCCCTTTCAAACGAAAGTGTTTTTCGCCAGTCTCTACATGGGGTACTTCAAGAGGAAACAAACCATAGAGATAGAACTTAGAACTACTTCATTTGGCCAAGTTTCAAGGAGCTAGCACAAACCGTGTTTGATTTAGAATTCCAAACACAGCTATCTATGTAGGAGAAAACAGAGTGAAACCTAAAAATTCAAACAGTCACTGGAAACAAAAGCTTCAACCTAGAAGAATAAAATTTGGGCAGCCAAGTGGGATTAGTGAAGTGATCATTACCACCAAGTATCATCAAGATTTGGTGAAAAAATGTTTGCTGAGATTTCAGCAAACTAGTAGTTTTTTGGAAGCTTGGCAACCCCTTTCAAAAGAAAGTGTTTTTCACCAGTCTCTGCATGGGGTACCTCAAGAGGAAAAAAACCATAGAGATAGAACTAACAACTACTTCATTTTGTCAAGTTTCAAGGAGCTAGCACAAACCGTGTTTGATTTAGAGTTTCAAAGACATCTATCTATATAGCAGAAAACAGAGTGAAACCTAAAATTTCAAAGTGTTACTGGAAACGAACGCTTGAACCTAGAAGAGTGAAAATTGGGCAGCCAAGTGGGCTTAGTGAACTGATCATTACCACCAAGTATCATCAAGATTTGGTGAAAAAATGTTTGCTGAGATTTCAGCAAACTAGTAGTTTTTTGGAAGCTTGGCAACCCCTTTCAAACGAAAGTGTTCTTCGCCAGTCTCTGCATGGGGTACTTCAAGAGGAAACAAACCATAGAGATAGAACTTAGAACTACTTCATTTTGTCAATTTTCACGGAGCTAGCACAAACCGTGTTTGATTTAGAGTTTCAAACACATCTATCTATATAACAGAAAACAGAGTGAAACCTAAAAATTCAAACTGTTACTGGAAACGAACGCTTGAACCTAGAAGAGTGAAAGTTGGGCAGCCAAGTGGGATTAGAGAACTGATAATTACCACCAAGTATCATCAAGATTTGGTGAAAAAATGTTTGCTGAGATTTCAGCAAACTAGTAGTTTTTTGGAAGCTTGGCAACCCCTTTCAAACGAAAGTGTTTTTCGCCAGTCTCTGCATGGGGTACTTCAAGAGGAAACAAACCATAGAGATAGAACTTAGAACTACTTCATTTTGTCAAGTTTCACGGAGCTAGCACAAACCGTGTTTGATTTAGAGTTTCAAACACATCTATCTATATAGCAGAAAACAGAGTGAAACCTAAAAATTCAAACTGTTACTGGAAACGAACGCTTGAACCTAGAAGAGTGAAAGTTGGGCAGCCAAGTGGGATTAGTGAACTGATCATTACCACCAAGTATCATCAAGATTTGGTGAAAAAATGTTTGCTGAGATTTCAGCAAACTAGTAGTTTTTTGGAAGCTTGGCAACCCCTTTCAAACGAAATTGTTTTTCGCCAGTCTCTACATGGGGTACTTCAAGAGGAAACAAACCATAGAGATAGAACTTAGAACTACTTCATTTGGCCAAGTTTCAAGGAGCTAGCACAAACCGTGTTTGATTTAGAATTCCAAACACAGCCATCTATGTAGGAGAAAACAGAGTGAAACCTAAAAATTCAAACAGTCACTGGAAACAAAAGCTTCAACCTAGAAGAATAAAATTTGGGCAGCCAAGTGGGATTAGTGAAGTGATCATTACCACCAAGTATCATCAAGATTTGGTGAAAAAATATTTGCTGAGATTTCAGCAAACTAGTAGTTTTTTGGAAGCTTGGCAACCCCTTTCAAAAGAAAGTGTTTTTCGCCAGTCTCTGCATGGGGTACCTCAAGAGGAAAAAAACCATAGAGATAGAACTAACAACTACTTCATTTTGTCAAGTTTCAAGGAGCTAGCACAAACCGTGTTTGATTTAGAGTTTCAAAGACATCTATCTATATAGCAGAAAACAGAGTGAAACCTAAAATTTCAAAGTGTTACTGGAAAAGAACGCTTGAACCTAGAAGAGTAAAAATTGGGCTGCCAAGTGGGCTTAGTGAACTGATCATTACCACCAAGTATCATCAAGTTTTGGTGAAAAAATGCTTGCTGAGATTTCAGCAAACTAGTAGTTTTTTGGAAGCTTGGCAACCCCTTTCAAACGAAAGTGTTTTTCGCCAGTCTCTACATGGGGTACTTCAAGAGGAAACAAACCATAGAGATAGAACTTAGAACTACTTCATTTGGCCAAGTTTCAAGGAGCTAGCACAAACCGTGTTTGATTTAGAATTCCAAACACAGCTATCTATGTAGGAGAAAACAGAGTGAAACCTAAATATTCAACCAGTCACTGGAAACAAAAGCTTCAACCTAGAAGAATAAAATTTGGGCAGCCAAGTGGGATTAGTGAAGTGATCATTACCAACAAGTATCATCAAGATTTGGTGAAAAAATGTTTGCTGAAATTTCAGCAAACTAGTAGTTTTTTGGAAGCTTGGCAACCCCTTTCAAACGAAAGTGTTTTTCGCCAGTCTCTGCATGGGGTACCTCAAGAGGAAAAAAACCATAGAGATAGAACTAACAACTACTTCATTTTGTCAAGTTTCAATTAGCTAGCACAAACCGTGTTTGATTTAGAATTCCAAACACAGCTATCTATGTAGGAGAAAACAGAGTGAAACCTAAAAATTCAAACTGTTACTGGAAACGAAAGCTTCAACCTAGAAGAGTAAAAATTGGGCTGCCAAGTGGGCTTAGTGAACTGACCATTACCACCAAGTATCATCAAGTTTTGGTGAAAAAATGTTTGCCGAGATTACAGCAAACTAGTAGTTTTTTGGAAGCTTGGCAACCCATTTAAAACGAAAGTGTTTTTCTCCAGTCTCTGCATGGGGTACTTCAAGAGGAAACAAACCATAGAGATAGAACTTACAACTACTTCATTTTGTAAAGTTTCAAGGAGCTAGCACAAACCGTGTTTGATTTAGAGTTTCAAAGACATCTATCTATATAGCAGAAAACAGAGTGAAACCTAAAATTTCAACGTGTTACTGGAAACGAACGCTTGAACCTAGAAGAGTAAAAATTGGGCAGCCAAGTGGGCTTACTGAACTGATCATTACCACCAAGTATCATCAAGTTTTGGTGAAAAAATGTTTGCTGAGATTTCAGCAAACTTGTAGTTTTTTGGAAGCTTGGCAACCCCTTTCAAACGAAAGTGTTTTTCGCCAGTCTCTGCATGGGGTACTTCAAGAGGAAACAAACCATAGAGATAGAACTTAGAACTACTTCATTTGGTCAAGTTTCAAGGAGCTAGCACAAACCGTGTTTGATTTAGAGTTTCAAACACATCTATCTATATAGCAGAAAACAGAGTGAAACCTAAAAATTCAAAGTGTTACTGGAAACGAACGCTTGAACCTAGAAGAGTGAAAGTTGGGCAGCCAAGTGGGATTAGTGAACTGATTATTACCACCAAGTATCATCAAGATTTGGTGAAAAAATATTTGCTGAGATTTCAGCAAACTAGTAGTTTTTTGGAAGCTTGGCAACCCCTTTCAAACGAAAGTGTTTTTCGCCAGTCTCTACATGGGGTACTTCAAGAGGAAACAAACCATAGAGATAGAACTTAGAACTACTTCATTTGGCCAAGTTTCAAGGAGCTAGCACAAACCGTGTTTGATTTAGAAGTCCAAAAACAGCTATCTATGTAGGAGAAAACAGAGTGAAACCTAAAAATTCAAACAGTCACTGGAAACGAAAGCTTCAACCTAGAAGAATAAAATTTGGCAGCCAAGTGGGATTAGTGAAGTGATCATTACCACCAAGTATCATCAAGATTTGGTGAAAAAATGTTTGCTGAGATTTCAGCAAACTAGTAGTTTTTTGGAAGCTTGGCAACCCCTTTCTAACGAAAGTGTTTTTCGCCAGTCTCTGCATGGGGTACTTCAAGAGGAAACAAACCATAGAGATAGAACTTAGAACTACTTCATTTTGTCAAGTTTCACGGAGCTAGCACAAACCGTGTTTGATTTAGAGTTTCAAACACATCTATCTATATAACAGAAAACAGAGTGAAACCAAAAAATCAAACTGTTACTGGAAACGAACGCTTGAACCTAGAAGAGTGAATGTTGGGCAGCCAAGTGGGATTAGAGAACTGATAATTACCACCAAGTATCATCAAGATTTGGTGAAAAAATGTTTGCTGAGATTTCAGCAAACTAGTAGTTTTTTGGAAGCTTGGCAACCCCTTTCAAACGAAAGTGTTCTTCGCCAGTCTCTGCATGGGGTATTTCAAGAGGAAACAAACCATAGAGATAGAACTTAGAACTACTTCATTTTGTCAAGTTTCACGGAGCTAGCACAAACCGTGTTTGATTTAGAGTTTCAATCACATCTATCTATATAACAGAAAACAGAGTGAAACCTAAAAATTCAAACTGTTACTGGAAACGAACGCTTGAACCTAGAAGAGTGAAAGTTGGGCAGTCAAGTGGGATTAGAGAACTGATAATTACCACCAAGTATCATCAAGATTTGGTGAAAAAATGTTTGCTGAGATTTCAGCAAACTAGTAGTTTTTTGGAAGCTTGGCAACCCCTTTCAAACGAAAGTGTTTTTCGCCAGTCTCTGCATGGGGTACTTCAAGAGGAAACAAACCATAGAGATAGAACTTAGAACTACTTCATTTTGTCAAGTTTCACGGAGCTAGCACAAACCGTGTTTGATTTAGAGTTTCAAACACATCTATCTATATAGCAGAAAACAGAGTGAAACCTAAAAATTCAAACTGTTACTGGAAACGAACGCTTGAACCTAGAAGAGTGAAAGTTGGGCAGCCAAGTGGGATTAGTGAACTGATCATTACCACCAAGTATCATCAAGATTTGGTGAAAAAATGTTTGCTGAGATTTCAGCAAACTAGTAGTTTTTTGGAAGCTTGGCAACCCCTTTCAAACGAAAGTGTTTTTCGCCAGTCTCTACATGGGGTACTTCAAGAGGAAACAAACCATAGAGATAGAACTTAGAACTACTTCATTTGGCCAAGTTTCAAGGAGCTAGCACAAACCGTGTTTGATTTAGAATTCCAAACACAGCTATCTATGTAGGAGAAAACAGAGTGACACCTAAAAATTCAAACAGTCACTGGAAACAAAAGCTTCAACCTAGAAGAATAAAATTTGGGCAGCCAAGTGGGATTAGTGAAGTGATCATTACCACCAAGTATCATCAAGATTTGGTGAAAAAATGTTTGCTGAGATTTCAGCAAACTAGTAGTTTTTTGGAAGCTTGGCAACCCCTTTCAAAAGAAAGTGTTTTTCACCAGTCTCTGCATGGGGTACCTCAAGAGGAAAAAAACCATAGAGATAGAACTAACAACTACTTCATTTTGTCAAGTTTCAAGGAGCTAGCACAAACCGTGTTTGATTTAGAGTTTCAAAGACATCTATCTATATAGCAGAAAACAGAGTGAAACCTAAAATTTCAAAGTGTTACTGGAAACGAACGCTTGAACCTAGAAGAGTAAAAATTGGGCTGCCAAGTGGGCTTAGTGAACTGATCATTACCACCAAGTATCATCAAGTTTTGGTGAAAAAATGTTTCCTGAGATTTCAGCAAACTAGTAGTTTTTTGGAAGCTTGGCAACCCCTTTCAAACGAAAGTGTTTTTCGCCAGTCTCTACATGGGGTACTTCAAGAGGAAACAAACCATAGAGATAGAACTTAGAACTACTTCATTTGGCCAAGTTTCAAGGAGCTAGCACAAACCGTGTTTGATTTAGAATTCCAAACACAGCTATCTATGTAGGAGAAAACAGAGTGAAACCTAAAAATTCAAACAGTCACTGGAAACAAAAGCTTCAACCTATAAGAATAAAATTTGGGCAGCCAAGTGGGATTAGTGAAGTGATCATTACCACCAAGTATCATCAAGATTTGGTGAAAAAATGTTTCCTGAGATTTCAGCAAACTAGTAGTTTTTTGGAAGCTTGGCAAACCCTTTCAAACGAAAGTATTTTTCGCCAGTCTCTGCATGGGGTACTACAAGAGGAAACAAACCATACAGATAGTACTTAGAACTACTTCATTTGGTCAAGTTTCAAGGAGCTAGCACAAACCGTGTTTGATTTAGAGTTTCAAACACATCTATCTATAAAGCAGAAAACAGAGTGAAACCTAAAAATTCAAAGTGTTATTGGAAACGAACGCTTGAACCTAGAAGAGTGAAAATTGGGCAGCCATGTGGGCTTAGTAAACTCATCATTACCACCAAGTATCATCAAGATTTGGTGAAAAAATGTTTGCTGAGATTTCAGCAAACTAGTAGTTTTTTGGAAGCTTGGCAACCCCTTTCAAACGAAAGTGTTTTTCGCCAGTCTCTGCATGGGGTACTTCAAGAGGAAACAAACCATAGAGATAGAACTCAGAACTACTTCATTTGGTCAAGTTTCAAGGAGCTAGCACAAACCGTGTTTGATTTAGAATTCCAAACACAGCTATCTATGTAGGAGAAAACAGATTGAAACCTAAAAATTCAAACTGTTACTGGAAATGAAAGCTTCAACCTAGAAGAATAAAATTTGGGCAGCCAAGTGGGATTAGTGAACTGACCATTACCACCAAGTATCATCAAGATTTGGTGAAAAAATATTTGCTGACATTTCAGCAAACTAGTAGTTTTTTGGAAGCTTGGCAACCCCTTTCATACGGAAGTGTTTTTCGCCAGTCTCTGCATGGGGTACTTCAAGAGGAAACAAACCATAGAGATAGAACTTAGAACTACTTCATTTGGTCAAGTTTCAAGGAGCTAGCACAAACCGTGTTTGATTTAGAGTTTCAAACACATCTATCTATATAGCAGAAAACAGAGTGAAACCTAAAAATTCAAACAGTCACTGGAAACGAAAGCTTCAACCTAGAAGAGTAAAATTTGGGCAGCCAAGTGGGATTAGTGAACTGATCATTACCACCAAGTATCATCAAGATTTGGTGAAAAAATGTTTGCTGAGATTTCAGCAAACTAGTAGTTTTTTGGAAGCTTGGCAACCCCTTTCAAATGAAAGTGTTTTTCGCCAGTCTCTGCATGGGGTACTTCAAGAGGAAAAAAACCATAGAGATAGAACTAACAACTACTTCATTTTGTCAAGTTTCAAGGAGCTAGCAAAAACCGTGTTTGATTTAGAGTTTCAAAGACATCTATCTATATAGCAGAAAACAGAGTGAAACCTAAAATTTCAAAGTGTTACTGGAAACGAACGCTTGAACCTAGAAAAGTGAAAATTGGGCAGCCAAGTGGGCTTAGTGAACTGATCATTACCACCAAGTATCATCAAGTTTTGGTGAAAAAATATTTGCTGACATTTCAGCAAACTAGTAGTTTTTTGGAAGCTTGGCAACCCCTTTAAAACGAAAGTGTTTTTCGCCAGTCTCTGCATGGGGTACTTCAAGAGGAAACAATCCATAGAGATAGAACTTAGAACTACTTCATTTGCTCAAGTTTCAAGGAGCTAGCACAAACCGTGTTTGATTTAGAGTTTCAAACACATCTATCTATATAGCAGAAAACAGAGTGAAACCTAAAAATTCAAACAGTCACTGGAAACGAAAGCTTCAACCTAGAAGAATAAAATTAGGGCAGCCAAGTGGGATTAGTGAAGTGATCATTACCACCAAGTATCATCAAGATTTGGTGAAAAAATGTTTGCTGAGATTTCAGCAAACTACTAGTTTTTTGGAAGCTTGGCAACCCCTTTCAAACGAAAGTGTTTTTCGCCAGTCTCTGCATGGGGTACCTCAAGAGGAAAAAAACCATAGAGATAGAACTAACAACCTCTTCATTTTGTCAAGTTTCAAGGACCTAGCCCAAACCGTGTTGGATTTAGAGTTTCAAAGACATCTATCTATATAGCAGAAAACAGAGTGAAACCTAAAATTTCAAAGTGTTACTGGAAACGAACGCTTGAACCTAGAAGAGTGAAAATTGGGCAGCCAAGTGGGCTTAGTGAACTGATCATTACCACCAAGTATCATCAAGATTTGGTGAAAAAATGTTTGCTGAGATTTCAGCAAACTAGTAGTTTTTTGGAAGCTTGGCAACCCCTTTCAAACGAAAGTGTTCTTCGCCAGTCTCTGCATGGGGTACTTCAAGAGGAAACAAACCATAGAGATAGAACTTAGAACTACTTCATTTTGTCAATTTTCACGGAGCTAGCACAAACCGTGTTTGATTTAGAGTTTCAAACACATCTATCTATGTAACAGAAAACAGAGTGAAACCTAAAAATTCAAACTGTTACTGGAAACGAACGCTTGAACCTAGAAGAGTGAAAGTTGGGCAGCCAAGTGGGATTAGAGAACTGATAATTACCACCAAGTATCATCAAGATTTGGTGAAAAAATGTTTGCTGAGATTTCAGCAAACTAGTAGTTTTTTGGAAGCTTGGCAACCCCTTTCAAACGAAAGTGTTTTTCGCCAGTCTCTGCATGGGGTACTTCAAGAGGAAACAAACCATAGAGATAGAACTTAGAACTACTTCATTTTGTCAAGTTTCACGGAGCTAGCACAAACCGTGTTTGATTTAGAGTTTCAAACACATCTATCTATATAGCAGAAAACAGAGTGAAAAATAAAAATTCAAACTGTTACTGGAAACGAACGCTTGAACCTAGAAGAGTGAAAGTTGGGCAGCCAAGTGGGATTAGTGAACTGATCATTACCACCAAGTATCATCAAGATTTGGTGAAAAAATGTTTGCTGAGATTTCAGCAAACTAGTAGTTTTTTGGAAGCTTGGCAACCCCTTTCAAACGAAATTGTTTTTCGCCAGTCTCTACATGGGGTACTTCAAGAGGAAACAAACCATAGAGATAGAACTTAGAACTACTTCATTTGGCCAAGTTTCAAGGAGCTAGCACAAACCGTGTTTGATTTAGAATTCCAAACACAGCCATCTATGTAGGAGAAAACAGAGTGAAACCTAAAAATTCAAACAGTCACTGGAAACAAAAGCTTCAACCTAGAAGAATAAAATCTGGGCAGCCAAGTGGGATTAGTGAAGTGATCATTACCACCAAGTATCATCAAGATTTGGTGAAAAAATATTTGCTGAGATTTCAGCAAACTAGTAGTTTTTTGGAAGCTTGGCAACCCCTTTCAAAAGAAAGTGTTTTTCGCCAGTCTCTGCATGGGGTACCTCAAGAGGAAAAAAACCATAGAGATAGAACTAACAACTACTTCATTTTGTCAAGTTTCAAGGAGCTAGCACAAACCGTGTTTGATTTAGAGTTTCAAAGACATCTATCTATATAGCAGAAAACAGAGTGAAACCTAAAATTTCAAAGTGTTACTGGAAAAGAACGCTTGAACCTAGAAGAGTAAAAATTGGGCTGCCAAGTGGGCTTAGTGAACTGATCATTACCACCAAGTATCATCAAGTTTTGGTGAAAAAATGCTTGCTGAGATTTCAGCAAACTAGTACTTTTTTGGAAGCTTGGCAACCCCTTTCAAACGAAAGTGTTTTTCGCCAGTCTCTACATGGGGTACTTCAAGAGGAAACAAACCATAGAGATAGAACTTAGAACTACTTCATTTGGCCAAGTTTCAAGGAGCTAGCACAAACCGTGTTTGATTTAGAATTCCAAACACAGCTATCTATGTAGGAGAAAACAGAGTGAAACCTAAATATTCAACCAGTCACTGGAAACAAAAGCTTCAACCTAGAAGAATAAAATTTGGGCAGCCAAGTGGGATTAGTGAAGTGATCATTACCACCAAGTATCATCAAGATTTGGTGAAAAAATGTTTGCTGAAATTTCAGCAAACTAGTAGTTTTTTGGAAGCTTGACAACCGCTTTCAAACGAAAGTGTTTTTCGCCAGTCTCTGCATGGGGTACCTCAAGAGGAAAAAAACCATAGAGATAGAACTAACAACTACTTCATTTTGTCAAGTTTCAATTAGCTAGCACAAACCGTGTTTGATTTAGAATTCCAAACACAGCTATCTATGTAGGAGAAAACAGAGTGAAACCTAAAAATTCAAACTGTTACTGGAAACGAAAGCTTCAACCTAGAAGAGTAAAAATTGGGCTGCCAAGTGGGCTTAGTGAACTGACCATTACCACCAAGTATCATCAAGTTTTGGTGAAAAAATGTTTCCTGAGATTTCAGCAAACTAGTAGTTTTTTGGAAGCTTGGCAAACCCTTTCAAACGAAAGTGTTTTTCGCCAGTCTCTGCATGGGGTACTTCAAGAGGAAACAAACCATAGAGATAGAACTTAGAACTACTTCATTTGGTCAAGTTTCAAGGAGCTAGCACAAACCGTGTTTGATTTAGAGTTTCAAACACATCTATCTATAAAGCAGAAAACAGAGTGAAACCTAAAAATTCAAAGTGTTATTGGAAACGAACGCTTGAACCTAGAAGAGTGAAAATTGGGCAGCCAAGTGGGCTTAGTGAACTCATCATTACCACCAAGTATCATCAAGATTTGGTGAAAAAATGTTTGCTGAGATTTCAGCAAACTAGTAGTTTTTTGGAAGCTTGGCAACCCCTTTCAAACGAAAGTGTTTTTCGCCAGTCTCTGCATGGGGTACTTCTGGAGGAAACAAACCATAGAGATAGAACTCAGAACTACTTCATTTGGTCAAGTTTCAAGGAGCTAGCACAAACCGTGTTTGATTTAGAATTCCAAACACAGCTATCTATGTAGGAGAAAACAGAGTGAAACCTAAAAATTCAAACTGTTACTGGAAACGAAAGCTTCAACCTAGAAGAATAAAATTTGGGCAGCCAAGTGGGATTAGTGAACTGACCATTACCACCAAGTATCATCAAGATTTGGTGAAAAAATGTTTGCTGACATTTCAGCAAACTAGTAGTTTTTTGGAGGCTTGGCAACCCCTTTCAAACGGAAGTGTTTTTCGCCAGTCTCTGCATGGGGTACTTCAAGAGGAAACAAACCATAGAGATAGAACTTAGAACTAGTTCATTTGGTCAAGTTTCAATGAGCTAGCACAAACCGTGTTTGATTTAGAGTTTCAAACACATCTATCTATATAGCAGAAAACAGTGTGAAACCTAAAAATTCAAACAGTCACTGGAAACGAAAGCTTCAACCTAGAAGAGTAAAATTTGGGCAGCCAAGTGGGCTTAGTGAACTGATCATTACCACCAAGTATCATCAAGATTTGGTGAAAAAATGTTTGCTGAGATTTCAGCAAACTAGTAGTTTTTTGGAAGCTTGGCAACCCCTTTCAAACGAAAGTGTTTTTCGCCAGTCTCTGCATGGGGTACTTCAAGAGGAAAAAACCATAGAGATAGAACTAACAACTACTTCATTTTGTCAAGTTTCAAGGAGCTAGCAAAAACCGTGTTTGATTTAGAGTTTCAAAGACATCTATCTATATAGCAGAAAACAGAGTGAAACCTAAAATTTCAAAGTGTTACTGGAAACGAACGCTTGAACCTATAAGAGTGAAAATTGGGCAGCCAAGTGGGCTTAGTGAACTGATCATTACCACCAAGTATCATCAAGTTTTGGTGAAAAAATGTTTGCTGAGATTTCAGCAAACTAGTAGTTTTTTGGAAGCTTGGCAACCCCTTTAAAACGAAAGTGTTTTTCGCCAGTCTCTGCATGGGGTACTTCAAGAGGAAACAATCCATAGAGATAGAACTTAGAACTACTTCATTTGCTCAAGTTTCAAGGAGCTAGCACAAAACGTGTTTCATTTAGAGTTTCAAACACATCTATCTATATAGCAGAAAACAGAGTGAAACCTAAAAATTCAAACAGTCACTGGAAACAAAAGCTTCAACCTAGAAGAATAAAATTAGGGCAGCCAAGTGGGATTAGTGAAGTGATCATTACCACCAAGTATCATCAAGATTTGGTGAAAAAATGTTTGCTGAGATTTCAGCAAACTACAAGTTTTTTGGAAGCTTGGCAACCCCTTTCAAACGAAAGTGTTTTTCGCCAGTCTCTGCATGGGGTACCTCAAGAGGAAAAAAACCATAGAGATAGAACTAACAACCTCTTCATTTTGTCAAGTTTCAAGGACCTAGCCCAAACCGTGTTGGATTTAGAGTTTCAAAGACATCTATCTATATAGCAGAAAACAGAGTGAAACCTAAAATTTCATAGTGTTACTGGAAGCGAACGCTTGAACCTAGAAGAGTGAAAATTGGGCAGCCAAGTGGGCTTAGTGAACTGATCATTACCACCAAGTATCATCAAGATTTGGTGAAAAAATGTTTGCTGAGATTTCAGCAAACTAGTAGTTTTTTGGAAGCTTGGCAACCCCTTTCAAACGAAAGTGTTCTTCGCCAGTCTCTGCATGGGGTACTTCAAGAGGAAACAAACCATAGAGATAGAACTTAGAACTACTTCATTTGGTCAAGTTTCAAGGAGCTAGCACAAACCGTGTTTGATTTAGAGTTTCAAACACATCTATCTATATAGCAGAAAACAGAGTGAAACCTAAAAATTCAAACAGTCACTGGAAACGAAAGCTTCAACCTAGAAGAGTAAAATTTGGGCAGCCAAGTGGGATTAGTGAACTGATCATTACCACCAAGTATCATCAAGATTTGGTGAAAAAATGTTTGCTGAGATTTCAGCAAACTAGTAGTTTTTTGGAAGCTTGGCAACCCCTTTCAAATGAAAGTGTTTTTCGCCAGTCTCTGCATGGGGTACTTCAAGAGGAAAAAAACCATAGAGATAGAACTAACAACTACTTCATTTTGTCAAGTTTCAAGGAGCTAGCAAAAACCGTGTTTGATTTAGAGTTTCAAAGACATCTATCTATATAGCAGAAAACAGAGTGAAACCTAAAATTTCAAAGTGTTACTGGAAACGAACGCTTGAACCTAGAAGAGTGAAAATTGGGCAGCCAAGTGGGCTTAGTGAACTGATCATTACCACCAAGTATCATCAAGTTTTGGTGAAAAAATGTTTGCTGAGATTTCAGCAAACTAGTAGTTTTTTGGAAGCTTGGCAACCCCTTTAAAACGAAAGTGTTTTTCGCCAGTCTCTGCATGGGGTACTTCAAGAGGAAACAATCCATAGAGATAGAACTTAGAACTACTTCATTTGCTCAAGTTTCAAGGAGCTAGCACAAACCGTGTTTGATTTAGGGTTTCAAACACATCTATCTATATAGCAGAAAACAGAGTGAAACCTAAAAATTCAAACTGTCACTGGAAACAAAAGCTTCAACCTAGAAGAATAAAATTAGGGCAGCCAAGTGGGATTAGAGAAGTGATCATTACCACCAAGTATCATCAAGATTTGGTGAAAAAATGTTTGCTGAGATTTCAGCAAACTACTAGTTTTTTGGAAGCTTGGCAACCCCTTTCAAACGAAAGTGTTTTTCGCCAGTCTCTGCATGGGGTACCTCAAGAGGAAAAAAACCGTAGAGATAGAACTAACAACCTCTTCATTTTGTCAAGTTTCAAGGACCTAGCCCAAACCGTGTTGGATTTAGAGTTTCAAAGACATCTATCTATATAGCAGAAAACAGAGTGAAACCTAAAATTTCATAGTGTTACTGGAAACGAACGCTTGAACCTAGAAGAGTGAAAATTGGGCAGCCAAGTGGGCTTAGTGAACTGATCATTACCACCAAGTATCATCAAGATTTGGTGAAAAAATGTTTGCTGAGATTTCAGCAAACTAGTAGTTTTTTGGAAGCTTGGCAACCCCTTTCAAACGAAAGTGTTCTTCGCCAGTCTCTGCATGGGGTACTTCAAGAGGAAACAAACCATAGAGATAGAACTTAGAACTACTTCATTTTGTCAAGTTTCACGGAGC
This sequence comes from Callospermophilus lateralis, assembly GCF_048772815.1. Classification (NCBI taxonomy): domain Eukaryota; kingdom Metazoa; phylum Chordata; class Mammalia; order Rodentia; family Sciuridae; genus Callospermophilus; species Callospermophilus lateralis. The sequence continues at coordinate 44,895 of NW_027515384.1, forward strand.
TAGCACAAACCGTGTTTGATTTAGAGTTTCAAACACATCTATCTATATAACAGAAAACAGAGTGAAACCTAAAAATTCAAACTGTTACTGGAAACGAACGCTTGAACCTAGAAGAGTGAAAGTTGGGCAGCCAAGTGGGATTAGAGAACTGATAATTACCACCAAGTATCATCAAGATTTGGTGAAAAAATGTTTGCTGAGATTTCAGCAAACTAGTAGTTTTTTGGAAGCTTGGCAACCCCTTTCAAACGAAAGTGTTTTTCGCCAGTCTCTGCATGGGGTACTTCAAGAGGAAACAAACCATAGAGATAGAACTTAGAACTACTTCATTTTGTCAAGTTTCACGGAGCTAGCACAAACCGTGTTTGATTTAGAGTTTCAAACACATCTATCTATATAGCAGAATACAGAGTGAAACCTAAAAATTCAAACTGTTACTGGAAACGAACGCTTGAACCTAGAAGAGTGAAAGTTGGGCAGCCAAGTGGGATTAGAGAACTGATAATTACCACCAAGTATCATCAAGATTTGGTGAAAAAATGTTTGCTGAGATTTCAGCAAACTAGTAGTTTTTTGGAAGCTTGGCAACCCCTTTCAAACGAAAGTGTTTTTCGCCAGTCTCTGCATGTGGTACTTCAAGAGGAAACAAACCATAGAGATAGAACTTAGAACTACTTCATTTTGTCAAGTTTCACGGAGCTAGCACAAACCGTGTTTGATTTAAGTTTCAAACACATCTATCTATATAGCAGAAAACAGAGTGAAACCTAAAAATTCAAACTGTTACTGGAAACGAACGCTTGAACCTAGAAGAGTGAAAGTTGGGCAGCCAAGTGGGATTAGTGAACTGATCATTACCACCAAGTATCATCAAGATTTGGTGAAAAAATGTTTGCTGAGATTTCAGCAAACTAGTAGTTTTTTGGAAGCTTGGCAACCCCTTTCAAACGAAAGTGTTTTTCGCCAGTCTCTACATGGGGTACGTCAAGAGGAAACAAACCATAGAGATAGAACTTAGAACTACTTCATTTGGCCAAGTTTCAAGGAGCTAGCACAAACCGTGTTTGATTTAGAATTCCAAACACAGCTATCTATGTAGGAGAAAACAGAGTGAAACCTAAAAATTCAAACAGTCACTGGAAACAAAAGCTTCAACCTAGAAGAATAAAATTTGGGCAGCCAAGTGGGATTAGTGAAGTGATCATTACCACCAAGTATCATCAAGATTTGGTGAAAAAATGTTTGCTGAGATTTCAGCAAACTAGTAGTTTTTTGGAAGCTTGGCAACCCCTTTCAAAAGAAAGTGTTTTTCGCCAGTCTCTGCATGGGGTACCTCAAGAGAAAAAAAACCATAGAGATAGAACTAACAACTACTTCATTTTGTCAAGTTTCAAGGAGCTAGCACAAACCGTGTTTGATTTAGAGTTTCAAAGACATCTATCTATATAGCAGAAAACAGAGTGAAACCTAAAATTTCAAAGTGTTACTGGAAAAGAACGCTTGAACCTAGAAGAGTAAAAATTGGGCTGCCAAGTGGGCTTAGTGAACTGATCATTACCACCAAGTATCATCAAGTTTTGGTGAAAAAATGTTTCCTGAGATTTCAGCAAACTAGTAGTTTTTTGGAAGCTTGGCAAACCCTTTCAAACGAAAGTGTTTTTCGCCAGTCTCTGCATAGGGTACTTCAAGAGGAAACAAACCATAGAGATAGAACTTAGAACTACTTCATTTGGTCAAGTTTCAAGGAGCTAGCACAAACCGTGTTTGATTTAGAGTTTCAAACACATCTATCTATAAAGCAGAAAACAGAGTGAAACCTAAAAATTCAAAGTGTTATTGGAAACGAACGCTTGAACCTAGAAGAGTGAAAATTGGGCAGCCAAGTGGGCTTAGTGAACTCATCATTACCACCAAGTATCATCAAGATTTGGTGAAAAAATGTTTGCTGAGATTTCAGCAAACTAGTAGTTTTTTGGAAGCTTGGCAACCCCTTTCAAACGAAAGTGTTTTTCCGCCAGTCTCTGCATGGGGTACTTCTGGAGGAAACAAACCATAGAGATAGAACTCAGAACTACTTCATTTGGTCAAGTTTCAAGGAGCTAGCACAAACCGTGTTTGATTTAGAATTCCAAACACAGCTATCTATGTAGGAGAAAACAGAGTGAAACCTAAAAATTCAAACTGTTACTGGAAACGAAAGCTTCAACCTAGAAGAATAAAATTTGGGCAGCCAAGTGGGATTAGTGAACTGACCATTACCACCAAGTATCATCAAGTTTTGGTGAAAAAATGTTTGCTGACATTTCAGCAAACTAGTAGTTTTTTGGAAGCTTGGCAACCCCTTTCAAACGGAAGTGTTTTTCGCCAGTCTCTGCATGGGGTACTTCAAGAGGAAACAAACCATAGAGATAGAACTTAGAACTAGTTCATTTGGTCAAGTTTCAATGAGCTAGCACAAACCGTGTTTGATTTAGAGTTTCAAACACATCTATCTATATAGCAGAAAACAGAGTGAAACCTAAAAATTCAAACAGTCACTGGAAACGAAAGCTTCAACCTAGAAGAGTAAAATTTGGGCAGCCAAGTGGGATTAGTGAACTGATCATTACCACCAAGTATCATCAAGATTTGGTGAAAAAATGTTTGCTGAGATTTCAGCAAACTAGTAGTTTTTTGGAAGCTTGGCAACCCCTTTCAAACGAAAGTGTTTTTCGCCAGTCTCTGCATGGGGTACCTCAAGAGGAAAAATACCATAGAGATAGAACTAACAACCTCTTCATTTTGTCAAGTTTCAAGTACCTAGCCCAAACCGTGTTGGATTTAGAGTTTCAAAGACATCTATCTATATAGCAGAAAACAGAGTGAAACCTAAAATTTCAAAGTGTTACTGGAAACGAACGCTTGAACCTAGAAGAGTGAAAATTGGGCAGCAAAGTGGGCTTAGTGAACTCATCATTACCACCAAGTATCATCAAGTTTTGGTGAAAAAATGTTTGCTGAGATTTCAGCAAACTAGTAGTTTTTTGGAAGCTTGGCAACCCCTTTCAAACGAAAGTGTTCTTCGCCAGTCTCTGCATGGGGTACTTCAAGAGGAAACAAACCATAGAGATAGAACTTAGAACTACTTCATTTTGTCAAGTTTCACGGAGCTAGCACAAGCCGTGTTTGATTTAGAGTTTCAAACACATCTATCTATATAACAGAAAACAGAGTGAAACCTAAAAATTCAAACTGTTACTGGAAACGAACGCTTGAACCTAGAAGAGTGAAAGTTGGGCAGCCAAGTGGGATTAGAGAACTGATAATTACCACCAAGTATCATCAAGATTTGGTGAAAAAATGTTTGCTGAGATTTCAGCAAAATAGTAGTTTTTTGGAAGCTTGGCAACCCCTTTCAAACGAAAGTGTTTTTCGCCAGTCTCTGCATGGGGTACTTCAAGAGGAAACAAACCATAGAGATAGAACTTAGAACTACTTCATTTTGTCAAGTTTCACGGAGCTACCACAAACCGTGTTTGATTTAGAGTTTCAAACACATCTATCAATATAGCAGAAAACAGAGTGAAACCTAAAAATTCAAACAGTCACTGGAAACAAAAGCTTCAACCTAGAAGAATAAAATTTGGGCAGCCAAGTGGGATTAGTGAAGTGATCATTACCACCAAGTATCATCAAGGTTTGGTGAAAAAATGTTTGCTGAGATTTTAGCAAACTAGTAGTTTTTTGGAAGCTTGGCAACCCCTTTCAAAAGAAAGTGTTTTTCGCCAGTCTCTGCATGGGGTACCTCAAGAGGAAAAAAACCATAGAGATAGAACTAACAACTACTTCATTTTGTCAAGTTTCAAGGAGCTAGCACAAACCGTGTTTGATTTAGAGTTTCAAAGACATCTATCTAAATAGCAGAAAACAGAGTGAAACCTAAAATTTCAAAGTGTTACTGGAAACGAACGCTTGAACCTAGAAGAGTAAAAATTGGGCTGCCAAGTGGGCTTAGTGAACTGATCATTACCACCAAGTATCATCAAGTTTTGGTGAAAAAAATGTTTGCTGTGATTTCAGCAAACTAGTAGTTTTTTGGAAGCTTGGCAACCCCTTTCAAACGAAAGTGTTTTTCGCCAGTCTCTACATGGGGTACTACAAGAGGAAACAAACCATAGAGATAGAACTTAGAACTACTTCATTTGGCCAAGTTTCAAGGAGCTAGCACAAACCGTGTTTGATTTAGAATTCCAAACACAGCTATCTATGTAGGAGAAAACAGAGTGAAACCTAAAAATTCAAACAGTCACTGGAAACAAAAGCTTCAACCTAGAAGAATAAAATTTGGGCAGCCAAGTGGGATTAGTGAAGTGATCATTACCACCAAGTATCATCAAGATTTGGTGAAAAAATGTTTGCTGAAATTTCAGCAAACTAGTAGTTTTTTGGAAGCTTGGCAACCCCTTTCAAACGAAAGTGTTTTTCGCCAGTCTCTGCATGGGGTACCTCAAGAGGAAAAAAACCATAGAGATAGAACTAACAACTACTTCATTTTGTCAAGTTTCAAGGAGCTAGCACAAACCGTGTTTGATTTAGAATTCCAAACACAGCTATCTATGTAGGAGAAAACAGAGTGAAACCTAAAAATTCAAACTGTTACTGGAAACGGAAGCTTCAACCTAGAAGAGTAAAAATTGGGCTGCCAAGTGGGCTTAGTGAACTGACCATTACCACCAAGTATCATCAAGTTTTGGTGAAAAAATGTTTCCTGAGATTTCAGCAAACTTGTAGTTTTTTGTAAGCTTGGCAAACCCTTTCAAACGAAAGTGTTTTTCGCCAGTCTCTGCATGGGGTACTTCAAGAGGAAACAAACCATAGAGATAGAACTTAGAACTACTTCATTTGGTCAAGTTTCAAGGAGCTAGCACAAACCGTGTTTGATTTAGAGTTTCAAACACATCTATCTATAAAGCAGAAAACAGAGTGAAACCTAAAAATTCAAAGTGTTATTGGAAACGAACGCTTGAACCTAGAAGAGTGAAAATTGAGCAGCCAAGTGGGCTTAGTGAACTCATCATTACCACCAAGTATCATCAAGATTTGGTGAAAAAATGTTTGCTGAGATTTCAGCAAACTAGTAGTTTTTTGTAAGCTTGGCAACCCCTTTCAAACGAAAGTGTTTTTCGCCAGTCTCTGCATGGGGTACTTCAAGAGGAAACAAACCATAGAGATAGAACTCAGAACTACTTCATTTGGTCAAGTTTCAAGGAGCTAGCACAAACCGTGTTTGATTTAGAATTCCAAACACAGCTATCTATGTAGGAGAAAACAGAGTGAAACCTAAAAATTCAAACTGTTACTGGAAAAGAAAGCTTCAACCTAGAAGAATAAAATTTGGGCAGCCAAGTGGGATTAGTGAACTGACCATTACCACCAAGTATCATCAAGATTTGGTGAAAAAATGTTTGCTGAGATTTCAGCAAACTAGTAGTTTTTTGGAAGCTTGGCAACCCCTTTCAAACGAAAGTGTTTTTCGCCAGTCTCTGCATGGGGTACCTCAAGAGGAAAAAAACCATAGAGATAGAACTAACAACCTCTTCATTTTGTCAAGTTTCAAGGACCTAGCCCAAACCGTGTTGGATTTAGACTTTCAAAGACATCTATCTATATAGCAGAAAACAGAGTGAAACCTAAAATTTCAAAGTGTTACTGGAAACGAACGCTTGAAAGTAGAAGAGTAAAAATTGGGCTGCCAAGTGGGCTTAGTGAACTGATCATTACCACCAAGTATCATCAAGTTTTGGTGAAAAAATGTTTGCTGAGATTTCAGCAAACTAGTAGTTTTTTGGAAGCTTGGCAACCCCTTTCAAATGAAAGTGTTTTTCGCCAGTCTCTGCATGGGGTACTTCAAGAGGAAACAAACCATAGAGATAGAACTTAGAACTACTTCATTTGGTCAAGTTTCAAGGAGCTAGCACAAACCGTGTTTGATTTAGAGTTTCAAACACATCTATCTATAAAGCAGAAAACAGAGTGAAACCTAAAAATTCAAAGTGTTATTGGAAACGAACGCTTGAACCTAGAAGAGTGAAAATTGGGCAGCCAAGTGGGCTTAGTGAACTCATCATTACCACCAAGTATCATCAAGATTTGGTGAAAAAATGTTTGCTGAGATTTCAGCAAACTAGTAGTTTTTTGGAAGCTTGGCAACCCCTTTCAAACGAAAGTGTTTTTCGCCAGTCTCTGCATGGGGTACTTCAAGAGGAAACAAACCATAGAGATAGAACTTAGAACTACTTCATTTGGTCAAGTTTCAAGGAGCTAGCACAAACCGTGTTTGATTTAGAGTTTCAAACACATCTATCTATATAGCAGAAAACAGAGTGAAACCTAAAAATTCAAACAGTCACTGGAAACGAAAGCTTCAACCTAGAAGAATAAAATTTGGGCAGCCAAGTGGGATTAGTGAACTGATCATTACCACCAAGTATCATCAAGATTTGGTGAAAAAATGTTTGCTGAGATTTCAGCAAACTAGTAGTTTTTTGGAAGCTTGGCAACCCCTTTCAAAAGAAAGTGTTTTTCGCCAGTCTCTGCATGGGGTACTTCAAGAGGAAAAAAACCATAGAGATAGAACTAACAACTACTTCATTTTGTCAAGTTTCAAGGAGCTAGCACAAACCGTGTTTGATTTAGTGTTTCAAAGACATCTATCTATATAGCAGAAAACAGAGTGAAACCTAAAATTTCAAAGTGTTACTGGAAACGAACGCTTGAACCTAGAAGAGTGAAAATTGGGCAGCCAAGTGAGCTTAGTGAACTGATCATTACCACCAAGTATCATCAAGATTTGGTGAAAAAATGTTTGCTGAGATTTCAGCAAACTAGTAGTTTTTTGGAAGCTTGGCAACCCCTTTCAAACGAAAGTGTTCTTCGCCAGTCTCTGCATGGGGTACTTCAAGAGGAAACAAACCATAGAGATAGAACTTAGAACTACTTCATTTTGTCAAGTTTCACGGAGCTAGCACAAACCGTGTTTGATTTAGAGTTTCAAACACATCTATCTATATAACAGAAAACAGAGTGAAACCTAAAAATTCAAACTGTTACTGGAAACGAACGCTTGAACCTAGAAGAGTGAAAGTTGGGCAGCCAAGTGGGATTAGAGAACTGATAATTACCACCAGTATCATCAAGATTTGGTGAAAAAATGTTTGCTGAGATTTCAGCAAACTAGTAGTTTTTTGGAAGCTTGGCAACCCCTTTCAAACGAAAGTGTTTTTCGCCAGTCTCTGCATGGGGTACTTCAAGAGGAAACAAACCATAGAGATAGAACTTAGAACTACTTCATTTTGTCAAGTTTCACGGAGCTAGCACAAACCGTGTTTGATTTAGAGTTTCAAACACATCTATCTATATAGCAGAAAACAGAGTGAAACCTAAAAATTCAAACTGTTACTGGAAACGAACGCTTGAACCTAGAAGAGTGAAAGTTGGGCAGCCAAGTGGGATTAGTGAACTGATCATTACCACCAAGTATCATCAAGATTTGGTGAAAAAATGTTTGCTGAGATTTCAGCAAACTACTAGTTTTTTGAAAGCTTGGCAACCCCTTTCAAACGAAAGTGTTTTTCGCCAGTCTCTGCATGGGGTACCTCAAGAGGAAAAAAACCATAGAGATAGAACTAACAACCTCTTCATTTTGTCAAGTTTCAAGGACCTAGCCCAAACCGTGTTGGATTTAGAGTTTCAAAGACATCTATCTATATAGCAGAAAACAGAGTGAAACCTAAAATTTCAAAGTGTTACTGGAAACAAACGCTTGAAAGTAGAAGAGTAAAAATTGGGCTGCCAAGTGGGCTTAGTGAACTGATCATTACCACCAAGTATCATCAAGTTTTGGTGAAAAAATGTTTGGTGAGATTTCAGCAAACTAGTAGTTTTTTGGAAGCTTGGCAACCCCTTTAAAACGAAAGTGTTTTTCGCCAGTCTCTGCATGGGGTACTTCAAGAGGAAACAAACCATAGAGATAGAACTTAGAACTACTTCATTTGGTCAAGTTTCAAGGAGCTAGCACAAACCGTGTTTGATTTAGAGTTTCAAACACATCTATCTATAAAGCAGAAAACAGAGTGAAACCTAAAAATTCAAAGTGTTATTGGAAACGAACGCTTGAACCTAGAAGAGTGAAAATTGGGCAGCCAAGTGGGCTTAGTGAACTCATCATTACCACCAAGTATCATCAAGATTTGGTGAAAAAATGTTTGCTGAGATTTCAGCAAACTAGTAGTTTTTTGGAAGCTTGGCAAACCCTTTCAAACGAAAGTGTTTTTCGCCAGTCTCTGCATGGGGTACTTCAAGAGGAAACAAACCATAGAGATAGAACTTAGAACTACTTCATTTGGTCAAGTTTCAAGGAGCTAGCACAAACCGTGTTTGATTTAGAATTCCAAACACAGCTATCTATATAGCAGAAAACAGAGTGAAACCTAAAATTTCAAAGTGTTACTGGAAACGAACGCTTGAACCTAGAAGAGTGAAAATTGGGCAGCCAAGTGGGCTTAGTGAACTGATCATTACCACCAAGTATCATCAAGATTTGGTGAAAAAATGTTTGGTGAGATTTCAGCAAACTAGTAGTTTTTTGGAAGCTTAGCAACCCCTTTAAAACGAAAGTGTTTTTCGCCAGTCTCTGCATGGGGTACTTCAAGAGGAAACAAACCATAGAGATAGAACTTAGAACTACTTCATTTGGTCAAGTTTCAAGGAGCTAGCACAAACCGTGTTTGATTTAGAGTTTCAAACACATCTATCTATAAAGCAGAAAACAGAGTGAAACCTAAAAATTCAAAGTGTTATTGGAAACGAACGCTTGAACCTAGAAGAGTGAAAATTGGGCAGCCAAGTGGGCTTAGTGAACTCATCATTACCACCAAGTATCATCAAGATTTGGTGAAAAAATGTTTGCTGAGATTTCAGCAAACTAGTAGTTTTTTGGAAGCTTGGCAAACCCTTTCAAACGAAAGTGTTCTTCGCCAGTCTCTGCATGGGGTACTTCAAGAGGAAACAAACCATAGAGATAGAACTTAGAACTACTTCATTTGGTCAAGTTTCAAGGAGCTAGCACAAACCGTGTTTGATTTAGAATTCCAAACACAGCTATCTATGTAGGAGAAAACAGAGTGAAACCTAAAAATTCAAACTGTTACTGGAAAAGAAAGCTTCAACCTAGAAGAATAAAATTTGGGCAGCCAAGTGGGATTAGTGAACTGACCATTACCACCAAGTATCATCAAGATTTGGTGAAAAAATGTTTGCTGAGATTTCAGCAAACTAGTAGTTTTTTGGAAGCTTGGCAACCCCTTTCAAACGAAAGTGTTTTTCGCCAGTCTCTGCATGGGGTACCTCAAGAGGAAAAAAACCATAGAGATAGAACTAACAACCTCTTCATTTTGTCAAGTTTCAAGGACCTAGCCCAAACCGTGTTGGATTTAGACTTTCAAAGACATCTATCTATATAGCAGAAAACAGAGTGAAACCTAAAATTTCAAAGTGTTACTGGAAACGAACGCTTGAAAGTAGAAGAGTAAAAATTGGGCTGCCAAGTGGGCTTAGTGAACTGATCATTACCACCAAGTATCATCAAGTTTTGGTGAAAAAATGTTTGCTGAGATTTCAGCAAACTAGTAGTTTTTTGGAAGCTTGGCAACCCCTTTCAAATGAAAGTGTTTTTCGCCAGTCTCTGCATGGGGTACTTCAAGAGGAAACAAACCATAGAGATAGAACTTAGAACTACTTCATTTGGTCAAGTTTCAAGGAGCTAGCACAAACCGTGTTTGATTTAGAGTTTCAAACACATCTATCTATAAAGCAGAAAACAGAGTGAAACCTAAAAATTCAAAGTGTTATTGGAAACGAACGCTTGAACCTAGAAGAGTGAAAATTGGGCAGCCAAGTGGGCTTAGTGAACTCATCATTACCACCAAGTATCATCAAGATTTGGTGAAAAAATGTTTGCTGAGATTTCAGCAAACTAGTAGTTTTTTGGAAGCTTGGCAACCCCTTTCAAACGAAAGTGTTTTTCGCCAGTCTCTGCATGGGGTACTTCAAGAGGAAACAAACCATAGAGATAGAACTTAGAACTACTTCATTTGGTCAAGTTTCAAGGAGCTAGCACAAACCGTGTTTGATTTAGAGTTTCAAACACATCTATCTATATAGCAGAAAACAGAGTGAAACCTAAAATTTCAAAGTGTTACTGGAAACGAACGCTTGAACCTAGAAGAGTGAAAATTGGGCAGCCAAGTGAGCTTAGTGAACTGATCATTACCACCAAGTATCATCAAGATTTGGTGAAAAAATGTTTGCTGAGATTTCAGCAAACTAGTAGTTTTTTGGAAGCTTGGCAACCCCTTTCAAACGAAAGTGTTCTTCGCCAGTCTCTGCATGGGGTACTTCAAGAGGAAACAAACCATAGAGATAGAACTTAGAACTACTTCATTTTGTCAAGTTTCACGGAGCTAGCACAAACCGTGTTTGATTTAGAGTTTCAAACACATCTATCTATATAACAGAAAACAGAGTGAAACCTAAAAATTCAAACTGTTACTGGAAACGAACGCTTGAACCTAGAAGAGTGAAAGTTGGGCAGCCAAGTGGGATTAGAGAACTGATAATTACCACCAGTATCATCAAGATTTGGTGAAAAAATGTTTGCTGAGATTTCAGCAAACTAGTAGTTTTTTGGAAGCTTGGCAACCCCTTTCAAACGAAAGTGTTTTTCGCCAGTCTCTGCATGGGGTACTTCAAGAGGAAACAAACCATAGAGATAGAACTTAGAACTACTTCATTTTGTCAAGTTTCACGGAGCTAGCACAAACCGTGTTTGATTTAGAGTTTCAAACACATCTATCTATATAGCAGAAAACAGAGTGAAACCTAAAAATTCAAACTGTTACTGGAAACGAACGATTGAACCTAGAAGAGTGAAAGTTGGGCAGCCAAGTGGGATTAGTGAACTGATCATTACCACCAAGTATCATCAAGATTTGGTGAAAAAATGTTTGCTGAGATTTCAGCAAACTACTAGTTTTTTGAAAGCTTGGCAACCCCTTTCAAACGAAAGTGTTTTTCGCCAGTCTCTGCATGGGGTACCTCAAGAGGAAAAAAACCATAGAGATAGAACTAACAACCTCTTCATTTTGTCAAGTTTCAAGGACCTAGCCCAAACCGTGTTGGATTTAGAGTTTCAAAGACATCTATCTATATAGCAGAAAACAGAGTGAAACCTAAAATTTCAAAGTGTTACTGGAAACAAACGCTTGAAAGTAGAAGAGTAAAAATTGGGCTGCCAAGTGGGCTTAGTGAACTGATCATTACCACCAAGTATCATCAAGTTTTGGTGAAAAAATGTTTGGTGAGATTTCAGCAAACTAGTAGTTTTTTGGAAGCTTGGCAACCCCTTTAAAACGAAAGTGTTTTTCGCCAGTCTCTGCATGGGGTACTTCAAGAGGAAACAAACCATAGAGATAGAACTTAGAACTACTTCATTTGGTCAAGTTTCAAGGAGCTAGCACAAACCGTGTTTGATTTAGAGTTTCAAACACATCTATCTATAAAGCAGAAAACAGAGTGAAACCTAAAAATTCAAAGTGTTATTGGAAACGAACGCTTGAACCTAGAAGAGTGAAAATTGGGCAGCCAAGTGGGCTTAGTGAACTCATCATTACCACCAAGTATCATCAAGATTTGGTGAAAAAATGTTTGCTGAGATTTCAGCAAACTAGTAGTTTTTTGGAAGCTTGGCAAACCCTTTCAAACGAAAGTGTTTTTCGCCAGTCTCTGCATGGGGTACTTCAAGAGGAAACAAACCATAGAGATAGAACTTAGAACTACTTCATTTGGTCAAGTTTCAAGGAGCTAGCACAAACCGTGTTTGATTTAGAATTCCAAACACAGCTATCTATATAGCAGAAAACAGAGTGAAACCTAAAATTTCAAAGTGTTACTGGAAACGAACGCTTGAACCTAGAAGAGTGAAAATTGGGCAGCCAAGTGGGCTTAGTGAACTGATCATTACCACCAAGTATCATCAAGATTTGGTGAAAAAATGTTTGGTGAGATTTCAGCAAACTAGTAGTTTTTTGGAAGCTTAGCAACCCCTTTAAAACGAAAGTGTTTTTCGCCAGTCTCTGCATGGGGTACTTCAAGAGGAAACAAACCATAGAGATAGAACTTAGAACTACTTCATTTGGTCAAGTTTCAAGGAGCTAGCACAAACCGTGTTTGATTTAGAGTTTCAAACACATCTATCTATAAAGCAGAAAACAGAGTGAAACCTAAAAATTCAAAGTGTTATTGGAAACGAACGCTTGAACCTAGAAGAGTGAAAATTGGGCAGCCAAGTGGGCTTAGTGAACTCATCATTACCACCAAGTATCATCAAGATTTGGTGAAAAAATGTTTGCTGAGATTTCAGCAAACTAGTAGTTTTTTGGAAGCTTGGCAAACCCTTTCAAACGAAAGTGTTCTTCGCCAGTCTCTGCATGGGGTACTTCAAGAGGAAACAAACCATAGAGATAGAACTTAGAACTACTTCATTTGGTCAAGTTTCAAGGAGCTAGCACAAACCGTGTTTGATTTAGAATTCCAAACACAGCTATCTATATAGCAGAAAACAGAGTGAAACCTAAAATTTCAAAGTGTTACTGGAAACGAACGCTTGAACCTAGAAGAGTGAAAATTGGGCAGCCAAGTGGGCTTAGTGAACTGATCATTACCACCAAGTATCATCAAGATTTGGTGAAAAAATGTTTGCTGAGGTTTCAGCAAACTAGTAGTTTTTTGGAAGCTTGGCAACCCCTTTCAAACGAAAGTGTTTTTCGCCAGTCTCTGCATGGGGTACCTCAAGAGGAAAAAAACCATAGAGATAGAACTTACAACTACTTCATTTTGTCAAGTTTCAAGGAGCTAGCACAAACCGTGTTTGATTTAGAGTTTCAAAGACATCTATCTATATAGCAGAAAACAGAGTGAAACCTAACAATTCAAAGTGTTACTGGAAACGAACGCTTGAACCTAGAAGAGTGAAAATTGGGCAGCCAAGTGGGCTTAGTGAACTGATCATTACCACCAAGTATCATCAAGATTTGGTGAAAAAATGTTTGCTGAGATTTCAGAAAACTAGTAGTTTTTTGGAAGCTTGGCAACCCCTTTCAAAGGAAAGTGTTCTTCGCCACTCTCTGCATAGGGTACTTCAAGAGAAAACAAACCATAGAGATAGAACTTAGAACTACTTCATTTTGTCAAGTTTCACGGAGCTAGCACAAACCGTGTTTGATATAGAGTTTCAAACACATCTATCTATATAGCAGAAAACAGAGTGAAACCTAAAAATTCAAACTGTTACTGGAAACGAACGCTTGAACCTAGAAGAGTGAAAGTTGGGCAGCCAAGTGGGATTAGTGAACTGATCATTACCACCAAGTATCATCAAGATTTGGTGAAAAAATGTTTGCTGAGATTTCAGCAAACTAGTAGTTTTTTGGAAGCTTGGCAACCCCTTTCAAACGAAAGTGTTTTTCGCCAGTCTCTACATGGGGTACTTCAAGAGGAAACAAACCATAGAGATAGAACTTAGATCTACTTCATTTGGTCAAGTTTCAAGGAGCTAGCACAAACCATGTTTGATTTAGAATTCCAAACACAGCTATCTATGTAGGAGAAAACAGAGTGAAACCTAAAAATTCAAACAGTCACTGGAAACGAAAGCTTCAACCTAGAAGAATAAAATTTGGGCAGCCAAGTGGGATTATTGAAGTGATCATTACCACCAAGTATCATCAAGATTTGGTGAAAAAATGTTTGCTGAGATTTCAGCAAACTAGTAGTTTTTTGGAAGCTTGGCAACCCCTTTCAAACGAAAGTGTTTTTCGCCAGTCTCTGCATGGGGTACCTCAAGAGGAAAAAAACCATAGAGATAGAACTAACAACTACTTCATTTTGTCAAGTTTCAAAGAGCTAGCGCAAACCGTGTTTAATTTAGAGTTTCAAAGACATCTATCTATATAGCAGAAAACAGAGTGAAACCTAAAATTTCAAAGTGTTACTGGAAACGAACGCTTGAACCTAGAAGAGTAAAAATTGCGCTGCCAAGTGGGCTTAGTGAATTGATCATTACCACCAAGTATCATCAAGTTTTGGTGAAAAAATGTTTGCTGAGATTTCAGCAAACTAGTAGTTTTTTGGAAGCTTGGCAACCCCTTTAAAACGAAAGTGTTTTTCGCCAGTCTCTGCATGGGGTACTTCAAGAGGAAACAAACCATAGAGATAGAACTTAGAACTACTTCATTTGGTCAAGTTTCAAGGAGCTAGCACAAACCGTGTTTGATTTAGAGTTTCAAACACATCTATCTATAAAGCAGAAAACAGAGTGAAACCTAAAAATTCAAAGTGTTACTGGAAACGAACGCTTGAACGTAGAAGAGTGAAAATTGGGCAGCCAAGTGGGCTTAGTGAACTCATCATTACCACCAAGTATCATCAAGATTTGGTGAAAAAATGTTTGCTGAGATTTCAGCAAACTAGTAGTTTTTTGGAAGCTTGACAACCCCTTTCAAACGAAAGTGTTTTTCGCCAGTCTCTGCATGGGGTACTTCGAGAGGAAACAAACCATAGAGATAGAACTTAGAACTACTGCATTTGGTCAAGTTTCAAGGAGCTAGCACAAACCGTGTTTGATTTAGAATTCCAAACACAGATATCTATGTAGGAGAAAACAGAGTGAAACCTAAAAATTCAAACTGTTACTGAAAACGAAAGCTTCAACCTAGAAGAATAAAATTTGGGCAGCCAAGTGGGATTAGTGAACTGACCATTACCACCAAGTATCATCAAGATTTGGTGAAAAAATTTTTGCTGAGATTTCAGCAAACTAGTAGTTTTTTGGAAGCTTGGCAACCCCTTTCAAACGGAAGTGTTTTTCGCCAGTCTCTGCATGGGGTACTTCAAGAGGAAACAAACCATAGAGATAGAACTTAGAACTACTTCATTTGCTCAAGTTTCAAGGAGCTAGCACAAACCGTGTTTGATTTAGAGTTTCAAACACATCTATCTATATAGCAGAAAACAGAGTGAAACCTAAAAATTCAAACAGTCACTGGAAACGAAAGCTTCAACCTAGAAGAATAAAATTTGGGCAGCCAAGTGGGATTAGTGAACTGATCATTACCACCAAGTATCATCAAGATTTGGTGAAAAAATGTTTGCTGAGATTTCAGCAAACTAGTAGTTTTTTGGAAGATTGGCAACCCCTTTCAAACGAAAGTGTTTTTCGCCAGTCTCTGCATGGGGTACCTCAAGAGGAAAAAAACCATAGAGATAGAACTAACAACTACTTCATTTTGTCAAGTTTCAAGGAGCTAGCACAAACCGTGTTTGATTTAGAGTTTCAAAGACATCTATCTATATAGCAGAAAACAGAGTGAAACCTAAAATTTCAAAGTGTTACTGGAAACGAACGCTTGAACCTAGAATAGTAAAAATTGCGCTGCCAAGTGGGCTTAGTGAACTGATCATTACCACCAAGTATCATCAAGTTTTGGTGAAAAAATGTTTGCTGAGATTTCAGCAAACTAGTAGTTTTTTGGAAGCTTGGCAACCCCTTTAAAATGAAAGTGTTTTTCGCCAGTCTCTGCATGGGGTACTTCAAGAGGAAACAAACCATAGAGATAGAACTTAGAACTACTTCATTTGGTCAAGTTTCAAGGAGCTAGCACAAACCGTGTTTGATTTAGAGTTTCAAACACATCTATCTATAAAGCAGAAAACAGAGTGAAAGTTAAAAATTCAAAGTGTTACTGGAAACGAACGCTTGAACCTAGAAGAGTGAAAATTGGGCAGCCAAGTGGGCTTAGTGAACTCATCATTACCACCAAGTATCATCAAGATTTGGTGAAAAAATGTTTGCTGAGATTTCAGCAAACTAGTAGTTTTTTGGAAGCTTGGCAACCCCTTTCAAACGAAAGTGTTTTTCGCCAGTCTCTGCATGGGGTACTTCAAGAGGAAACAAACCATAGAGATAGAACTTAGAACTACTTCATTTGGTCAAGTTTCAAGGAGCTAGCACAAACCGTGTTTGATTTAGAATTCCAAACACAGATATCTATGTAGGAGAAAACAGAGTGAAACCTAAAAATTCAAACTGTTACTGAAAACGAAAGCTTCAACCTAGAAGAATAAAATTTGGGCAGCCAAGTGGGATTAGTGAACTGACCATTACCACCAAGTATCATCAAGATTTGGTGAAAAAATGTTTGCTGAGATTTCAGCAAACTAGTAGTTTTTTGGAAGCTTAGCAACCCCTTTCAAACGGAAGTGTTTTTCACCAGTCTCTGCATGGGGTTCTTCAAGAGGAAACAAACCATAGAGATAGAACTTAGAACTACTTCATTTGGTCAAGTTTCAAGGAGCTAGCACAAACCGTGTTTGATTTAGAGTTTCAAACACATCTATCTATATAGCAGAAAACAGAGTGAAACCTAAAAATTCAAACAGTCACTGGAAACGAAAGCTTCAACCTAGAAGAATAAAATTTGGGCAGCCAAGTGGGATTAGTGAACTGATCATTACCACCAAGTATCATCAAGATTTGGTGAAAAAATGTTTGCTGAGATTTCAGCAAACTAGTAGTTTTTTGGAAGCTTGGCAACCCCTTTCAAACGAAAGTGTTTTTCGCCAGTCTCTGCATGGGGTACTTCAAGAGGAAAAAACCCATAGAGATAGAACTAACAACTACTTCATTTTGTCAAGTTTCAAGGAGCTAGCACAAACCGTGTTTGATTTAGAGTTTCAAAGACATCTATCTATATAGCAGAAAACAGAGTTAAACCTAAAATTTCAAAGTGTTACTGGAAACGAACGCTTGAACCTAGAAGAGTAAAAATTGCGCTGCCAAGTGGGCTTAGTGAACTGATCATTACCACCAAGTATCATCAAGTTTTGGTGAAAAAATATTTGCTGAGATTTCAGCAAACTAGTAGTTTTTTGGAAGCTTGGCAACCCCTTTCAAACGAAAGTGTTTTTCGCCAGTCTCTGCATGGGGTACTTCAAGAGGAAACAAACCATAGAGATAGAACTTAGAACTACTTCATTTGGTCAAGTTTCAAGGAGCTAGCACAAACCGTGTTTGATTTAGAGTTTCAAACACATCTATCTATAAAGCAGAAAACAGAGTGAAACCTAAAAATTCAAAGTGTTACTGGAAACGAACGCTTGAACCTAGAAGAGTGAAAATTGGGCAGCCAAGTGGGCTTAGTGAACTCATCATTACCACCAAGTATCATCAAGATTTGGTGAAAAAATGTTTGCTGAGATTTCAGAAAACTAGTAGTTTTTTGGAAGCTTGGCAACCCCTTTCAAAGGAAAGTGTTCTTCGCCACTCTCTGCATAGGGTACTTCAAGAGAAAACAAACCATAGAGATAGAACTTAGAACTACTTCATTTTGTCAAGTTTCACGGAGCTAGCACAAACCGTGTTTGATATAGAGTTTCAAACACATCTATCTATATAGCAGAAAACAGAGTGAAACCTAAAAATTCAAACTGTTACTGGAAACGAACGCTTGAACCTAGAAGAGTGAAAGTTGGGCAGCCAAGTGGGATTAGTGAACTGATCATTACCACCAAGTATCATCAAGATTTGGTGAAAAAATGTTTGCTGAGATTTCAGCAAACTAGTAGTTTTTTGGAAGCTTGGCAACCCCTTTCAAACGAAAGTGTTTTTCGCCAGTCTCTACATGGGGTACTTCAAGAGGAAACAAACCATAGAGATAGAACTTAGATCTACTTCATTTGGTCAAGTTTCAAGGAGCTAGCACAAACCATGTTTGATTTAGAATTCCAAACACAGCTATCTATGTAGGAGAAAACAGAGTGAAATCTAAAAATTCAAACAGTCACTGGAAACGAAAGCTTCAACCTAGAAGAATAAAATTTGGGCAGCCAAGTGGGATTATTGAAGTGATCATTACCACCAAGTATCATCAAGATTTGGTGAAAAAATGTTTGCTGAGATTTCAGCAAACTAGTAGTTTTTTGGAAGCTTGGCAACCCCTTTCAAACGAAAGTGTTTTTCGCCAGTCTCTGCATGGGGTACCTCAAGAGGAAAAAAACCATAGAGATAGAACTAACAACTACTTCATTTTGTCAAGTTTCAAAGAGCTAGCGCAAACCGTGTTTGATTTAGAGTTTCAAAGACATCTATCTATATAGCAGAAAACAGAGTGAAACCTAAAATTTCAAAGTGTTACTGGAAACGAACGCTTGAACCTAGAAGAGTAAAAATTGCGCTGCCAAGTGGGCTTAGTGAATTGATCATTACCACCAAGTATCATCAAGTTTTGGTGAAAAAATGTTTGCTGAGATTTCAGCAAACTAGTAGTTTTTTGGAAGCTTGGCAACCCCTTTAAAACGAAAGTGTTTTTCGCCAGTCTCTGCATGGGGTACTTCAAGAGGAAACAAACCATAGAGATAGAACTTAGAACTACTTCATTTGGTCAAGTTTCAAGGAGCTAGCACAAACCGTGTTTGATTTAGAGTTTCAAACACATCTATCTATAAAGCAGAAAACAGAGTGAAACCTAAAAATTCAAAGTGTTACTGGAAACGAACGCTTGAACGTAGAAGAGTGAAAATTGGGCAGCCAAGTGGGCTTAGTGAACTCATCATTACCACCAAGTATCATCAAGATTTGGTGAAAAAATGTTTGCTGAGATTTCAGCAAACTAGTAGTTTTTTGGAAGCTTGACAACCCCTTTCAAACGAAAGTGTTTTTCGCCAGTCTCTGCATGGGGTACTTCGAGAGGAAACAAACCATAGAGATAGAACTTAGAACTACTGCATTTGGTCAAGTTTCAAGGAGCTAGCACAAACCGTGTTTGATTTAGAATTCCAAACACAGATATCTATGTAGGAGAAAACAGAGTGAAACCTAAAAATTCAAACTGTTACTGAAAACGAAAGCTTCAACCTAGAAGAATAAAATTTGGGCAGCCAAGTGGGATTAGTGAACTGACCATTACCACCAAGTATCATCAAGATTTGGTGAAAAAATTTTTGCTGAGATTTCAGCAAACTAGTAGTTTTTTGGAAGCTTGGCAACCCCTTTCAAACGGAAGTGTTTTTCGCCAGTCTCTGCATGGGGTACTTCAAGAGGAAACAAACCATAGAGATAGAACATAGAACTACTTCATTTGCTCAAGTTTCAAGGAGCTAGCACAAACCGTGTTTGATTTAGAGTTTCAAACACATCTATCTATATAGCAGAAAACAGAGTGAAACCTAAAAATTCAAACAGTCACTGGAAACGAAAGCTTCAACCTAGAAGAATAAAATTTGGGCAGCCAAGTGGGATTAGTGAACTGATCATTACCACCAAGTATCATCAAGATTTGGTGAAAAAATGTTTGCTGAGATTTCAGCAAACTAGTAGTTTTTTGGAAGATTGGCAACCCCTTTCAAACGAAAGTGTTTTTCGCCAGTCTCTGCATGGGGTACCTCAAGAGGAAAAAAACCATAGAGATAGAACTAACAACTACTTCATTTTGTCAAGTTTCAAGGAGCTAGCACAAACCGTGTTTGATTTAGAGTTTCAAAGACATCTATCTATTTGGCTGAAAACAGAGTGAAACTTAAAATTTCAAAGTGTTACTGGAAACGAACGCTTGAACCTAGAAGAGTAAAAATTGGGCAGCCAAGTGGGCTTAGTGAACTGATCATTACCACCAAGTATCATCAAGTTTTGGTGAAAAAATGTTTGCTGAGATTTCAGCAAACTAGTAGTTTTTTGGAAGCTTGGCAACCCCTTTCAAACGAAAGTGTTTTTCGCCAGTCTCTGCATGGGGTACTTCAAGAGGAAACAATCCATAGAGATAGAACTTAGAACTACTTCATTTGCTCAAGTTTCAAGGAGCTAGCACAAACCGTGTTTGATTTAGAGTTTCAAACACATCTATCTATATAGCAGAAAACAGAGTGAAACCTAAAAATTCAAACAGTCACTGGAAACGAAAGCTTCAACCTAGAAGAATAAAATTTGGGCAGCCAAGTGGGATTAGGGAAGTGATCATTACCACCAAGTATCATCAAGATTTGGTGAAAAAATGTTTGCTGAGATTTCAGCAAACTAGTAGTTTTTTGGAAGCTTGGCAACCCCTTTCAAACGAAAGTGTTTTTCGCCAGTCTCTGCATGGGGTACCTCAAGAGGAAAAAAACCATAGAGATAGAACTAACAACTACTTCATTTTGTCAAGTTTCAAGGAGCTAGCACAAACCGTGTTTGATTTAGAGATTCAAAGACATCTATCTATATAGCAGAAAACAGAGTGAAACCTAAAATTTCAAAGTGTTACTGGAAACGAACGCTTGAACCTAGAAGAGTAAAAATTGCGCTGCCAAGTGGGCTTAGTGAACTGATCATTACCACCAAGTATCATCAAGTTTTGGTGAAAAAATGTTTGCTGAGATTTCAGCAAACTAGTAGTTTTTTGGAAGCTTGGCAACCCCTTTAAAACAAAAGTGTTTTTCGCCAGTCTCTGCATGGGGTACTTCAAGAGGAAACAATCCATAGAGATAGAACTTAGAACTACTTCATTTGCTCAAGTTTCAAGGAGCTAGCACAAACCGTGTTTGATTTAGAGTTTCAAACACATCTATCTATATAGCAGAAAACAGAGTGAAACCTAAAAATTCAAAGTGTTACTGGAAACGAACGCTTGAACCTAGAAGAGTGAAAATTGGGCAGCCAAGTGGGCTTAGTGAACTGATCATTTCCACCAAGTATCATCAAGATTTGGTGAAAAAATGTTTGCTGAGATTTCAGCAAACTAGTAGTTTTTTGGAAGCTTGGCAACCCCTTTCAAACGAAAGTGTTTTTCGCCAGTCTCTGCATGGGGTACTTCAAGAGGAAACAAACCATAGAGATAGAACTTAGAACTACTTCATTTGGTCAAGTTTCAAGGAGCTAGCACAAACCGTGTTTGATTTAGAATTCCAAACACAGCTATCTATATAGCAGAAAACAGAGTGAAACCTAAAATTTCAAAGTGTTACTGGAAACGAACGCTTGAACCTAGAAGAGTGAAAATTGGGCAGCCAAGTGGGCTTAGTGAACTGATCATTACCACCAAGTATCATCAAGTTTTGGTGAAAAAATGTTTGCTGAGATTTCAGCAAACTAGTAGTTTTTTGGAAGCTTGGCAACCCCTTTCAAACGAAAGTGTTCTTCGCCAGTCTCTGCATGGGGTACTTCAAGAGGAAACAAACCATAGAGATAGAACTTAGAACTACTTCATTTTGTCAAGTTTCAAGGAGCTAGCACAAACCGTGTTTGATTTAGAGTTTCAAACACATCTATCTATATAACAGAAAACAGAGTGAAACCTAAAAATTCAAACTGTTACTGGAAACGAACACTTGAACCTAGAAGAGTGAAAGTTGGGCAGCCAAGTGGGCTTAGTGAACTGATCATTACCACCAAGTATCATCAAGATTTGGTGAAAAAATATTTGCTGAGATTTCAGCAAACGAGAAGTTTTTTGGAAGCTTGGCAACCCCTTTCAAACGAAAGTGTTCTTCGCCAGTCTCTGCATGGGTACTTCAAGAGGAAACAAACCATAGAGATAGAACTTAGAACTACTTCATTTTGCAAGTTTCAAGGAGCTAGCACATACCGTGTTTGATTTAGAGTTTCAAACACATCTATCTATATAGCTGAAAACAGAGTGAAACCTAAAATTTCAAAGTGTTACTGGAAACGAACGTTTGAACCTAGAAGAGTGAAAATTGGGCAGCCAAGTGGGCTTAGTGAACTGATCATTACCACCAAGTATCATCAAGATTTGGTGAAAAAATGTTTGCTGAGATTTCAGCAAACTAGTAGTTTTTTGGAAGCTTGGCAACCCCTTTCAAACGAAAGTGTTCTTCGCCAGTCTCTGCATGGGGTACTTCAAGAGGAAACAAACCATAGAGATAGAACTTAGAACTACTTCATTTTGTCAAGTTTCACGGAGCTAGCACAAACCGTGTTTGATTTAGAGTTTCAAACACATCTATCTATATAGCAGAAAACAGAGTGAAACCTAAAATTTCAAAGTGTTACTGGAAACGAACGCTTGAACCTAGAAGAGTGAAAGTTGGGCGGCCAAGTGGGATTAGTGAACTGATCATTACCACCAAGTATCATCAAGATTTGGTGAAAAAATGTTTGCTGAGATTTCAGCAAACGAGTAGTTTTTTGGAAGCTTGGCAACCCCTTTCAAACGAAAGTGTTTTTCGCCAGTCTCTGCATGGGGTACTTCAAGAGGAAACAAACCATAGAGATAGAACTTAGAACTACTTCATTTGGTCAAGTTTCAAAGAGCTAGCACAAACCGTGTTTGATTTAGAATTCCAAACACATCTATCTATGTAGGAGAAAACAGAGTGAAACCTAAAAATTCAAACTGTTACTGGAAACGAAAGCTTCAACCTAGAAGAATAAAATTTGGGCAGCCAAGTGGGATTAGTGAACTGATCATTACCACCAAGTATCATCAAGATTTGGTGAAAAAATGTTTGCTGAGATTTCAGCAAACTAGTAGTTTTTTGGAAGCTTGGCAACCCCTTTCAAACGAAAGTGTTTTTCGCCAGTCTCTGCATGGGGTACCTCAAGAGGAAAAAAACCATAGAGATAGAACTAACAACTACTTCATTTTGTCAAGTTTCAAAGAGCTAGCGCAAACCGTGTTTGATTTAGAGTTTCAAAGACATCTATCTATATAGCAGAAAACAGAGTGAAACCTAAAATTTCAAAGTGTTACTGGAAACGAACGCTTGAACCTAGAAGAGTAAAAATTGCGCTGCCAAGTGGGCTTAGTGAATTGATCATTACCACCAAGTATCATCAAGTTTTGGTGAAAAAATGTTTGCTGAGATTTCAGCAAACTAGTAGTTTTTTGGAAGCTTGGCAACCCCTTTAAAACGAAAGTGTTTTTCGCCAGTCTCTGCATGGGGTACTTCAAGAGGAAACAAACCATAGAGATAGAACTTAGAACTACTTCATTTGGTCAAGTTTCAAGGAGCTAGCACAAACCGTGTTTGATTTAGAGTTTCAAACACATCTATCTATAAAGCAGAAAACAGAGTGAAACCTAAAAATTCAAAGTGTTACTGGAAACGAACGCTTGAACGTAGAAGAGTGAAAATTGGGCAGCCAAGTGGGCTTAGTGAACTCATCATTACCACCAAGTATCATCAAGATTTGGTGAAAAAATGTTTGCTGAGATTTCAGCAAACTAGTAGTTTTTTGGAAGCTTGACAACCCCTTTCAAACGAAAGTGTTTTTCGCCAGTCTCTGCATGGGGTACTTCGAGAGGAAACAAACCATAGAGATAGAACTTAGAACTACTGCATTTGGTCAAGTTTCAAGGAGCTAGCACAAACCGTGTTTGATTTAGAATTCCAAACACAGATATCTATGTAGGAGAAAACAGAGTGAAACCTAAAAATTCAAACTGTTACTGAAAACGAAAGCTTCAACCTAGAAGAATAAAATTTGGGCAGCCAAGTGGGATTAGTGAACTGACCATTACCACCAAGTATCATCAAGATTTGGTGAAAAAATTTTTGCTGAGATTTCAGCAAACTAGTAGTTTTTTGGAAGCTTGGCAACCCCTTTCAAACGGAAGTGTTTTTCGCCAGTCTCTGCATGGGGTACTTCAAGAGGAAACAAACCATAGAGATAGAACTTAGAACTACTTCATTTGGTCAAGTTTCAAGGAGCTAGCACAAACCGTGTTTGATTTAGAGTTTCAAACACATCTATCTATATAGCAGAAAACAGAGTGAAACCTAAAAATTCAAACAGTCACTGGAAACGAAAGCTTCAACCTAGAAGAATAAAATTTGGGCAGCCAAGTGGGATTAGTGAACTGATCATTACCACCAAGTATCATCAAGATTTGGTGAAAAAATGTTTGCTGAGATTTCAGCAAACTAGTAGTTTTTTGGAAGATTGGCAACCCCTTTCAAACGAAAGTGTTTTTCGCCAGTCTCTGCATGGGGTACCTCAAGAGGAAAAAAACCATAGAGATAGAACTAACAACTACTTCATTTTGTCAAGTTTCAAGGAGCTAGCACAAACCGTGTTTGATTTAGAGTTTCAAAGACATCTATCTATATAGCAGAAAACAGAGTGAAACCTAAAATTTCAAAGTGTTACTGGAAACGAACGCTTGAACCTAGAAGAGTAAAAATTGCGCTGCCAAGTGGGCTTAGTGAACTGATCATTACCACCAAGTATCATCAAGTTTTGGTGAAAAAATGTTTGCTGAGATTTCAGCAAACTAGTAGTTTTTTGGAAGCTTGGCAACCCCTTTAAAATGAAAGTGTTTTTCGCCAGTCTCTGCATGGGGTACTTCAAGAGGAAACAAACCATAGAGATAGAACTTAGAACTACTTCATTTGGTCAAGTTTCAAGGAGCTAGCACAAACCGTGTTTGATTTAGAGTTTCAAACACATCTATCTATAAAGCAGAAAACAGAGTGAAACCTAAAAATTCAAAGTGTTACTGGAAACGAACGCTTGAACCTAGAAGAGTGAAAATTGGGCAGCCAAGTGGGCTTAGTGAACTCATCATTACCACCAAGTATCATCAAGATTTGGTGAAAAAATGTTTGCTGAGATTTCAGCAAACTAGTAGTTTTTTGGAAGCTTGGCAACCCCTTTCAAACGAAAGTGTTTTTCGCCAGTCTCTGCATGGGGTACTTCAAGAGGAAACAAACCATAGAGATAGAACTTAGAACTACTTCATTTGGTCAAGTTTCAAGGAGCTAGCACAAACCGTGTTTGATTTAGAATTCCAAACACAGATATCTATGTAGGAGAAAACAGAGTGAAACCTAAAAATTCAAACTGTTACTGAAAACGAAAGCTTCAACCTAGAAGAATAAAATTTGGGCAGCCAAGTGGGATTAGTGAACTGACCATTACCACCAAGTATCATCAAGATTTGGTGAAAAAATGTTTGCTGAGATTTCAGCAAACTAGTAGTTTTTTGGAAGCTTAGCAACCCCTTTCAAACGGAAGTGTTTTTCACCAGTCTCTGCATGGGGTTCTTCAAGAGGAAACAAACCATAGAGATAGAACTTAGAACTACTTCATTTGGTCAAGTTTCAAGGAGCTAGCACAAACCGTGTTTGATTTAGAGTTTCAAACACATCTATCTATATAGCAGAAAACAGAGTGAAACCTAAAAATTCAAACAGTCACTGGAAACGAAAGCTTCAACCTAGAAGAATAAAATTTGGGCAGCCAAGTGGGATTAGTGAACTGATCATTACCACCAAGTATCATCAAGATTTGGTGAAAAAATGTTTGCTGAGATTTCAGCAAACTAGTAGTTTTTTGGAAGCTTGGCAACCCCTTTCAAACGAAAGTGTTTTTCGCCAGTCTCTGCATGGGGTACCTCAAGAGGAAAAAAACCATAGAGATAGAACTAACAACTACTTCATTTTGTCAAGTTTCAAGGAGCTAGCACAAACCGTGTTTGATTTAGAGATTCAAAGACATCTATCTATATAGCAGAAAACAGAGTGAAACCTAAAATTTCAAAGTGTTACTGGAAACGAACGCTTGAACCTAGAAGAGTAAAAATTGCGCTGCCAAGTGGGCTTAGTGAATTGATCATTACCACCAAGTATCATCAAGTTTTGGTGAAAAAATGTTTGCTGAGATTTCAGCAAACTAGTAGTTTTTTGGAAGCTTGGCAACCCCTTTAAAACGAAAGTGTTTTTCGCCAGTCTCTGCATGGGGTACTTCAAGAGGAAACAAACCATAGAGATAGAACTTAGAACTACTTCATTTGGTCAAGTTTCAAGGAGCTAGCACAAACCGTGTTTGATTTAGAGTTTCAAACACATCTATCTATAAAGCAGAAAACAGAGTGAAACCTAAAAATTCAAAGTGTTACTGGAAACGAACGCTTGAACGTAGAAGAGTGAAAATTGGGCAGCCAAGTGGGCTTAGTGAACTCATCATTACCACCAAGTATCATCAAGATTTGGTGAAAAAATGTTTGCTGAGATTTCAGCAAACTAGTAGTTTTTTGGAAGCTTGACAACCCCTTTCAAACGAAAGTGTTTTTCGCCAGTCTCTGCATGGGGTACTTCGAGAGGAAACAAACCATAGAGATAGAACTTAGAACTACTGCATTTGGTCAAGTTTCAAGGAGCTAGCACAAACCGTGTTTGATTTAGAATTCCAAACACAGATATCTATGTAGGAGAAAACAGAGTGAAACCTAAAAATTCAAACTGTTACTGAAAACGAAAGCTTCAACCTAGAAGAATAAAATTTGGGCAGCCAAGTGGGATTAGTGAACTGACCATTACCACCAAGTATCATCAAGATTTGGTGAAAAAATTTTTGCTGAGATTTCAGCAAACTAGTAGTTTTTTGGAAGCTTGGCAACCCCTTTCAAACGGAAGTGTTTTTCGCCAGTCTCTGCATGGGGTACTTCAAGAGGAAACAAACCATAGAGATAGAACTTAGAACTACTTCATTTGGTCAAGTTTCAAGGAGCTAGCACAAACCGTGTTTGATTTAGAGTTTCAAACACATCTATCTATATAGCAGAAAACAGAGTGAAACCTAAAAATTCAAACAGTCACTGGAAACGAAAGCTTCAACCTAGAAGAATAAAATTTGGGCAGCCAAGTGGGATTAGTGAACTGATCATTACCACCAAGTATCATCAAGATTTGGTGAAAAAATGTTTGCTGAGATTTCAGCAAACTAGTAGTTTTTTGGAAGATTGGCAACCCCTTTCAAACGAAAGTGTTTTTCGCCAGTCTCTGCATGGGGTACCTCAAGAGGAAAAAAACCATAGAGATAGAACTAACAACTACTTCATTTTGTCAAGTTTCAAGGAGCTAGCACAAACCGTGTTTGATTTAGAGTTTCAAAGACATCTATCTATATAGCAGAAAACAGAGTGAAACCTAAAATTTCAAAGTGTTACTGGAAACGAACGCTTGAACCTAGAAGAGTAAAAATTGCGCTGCCAAGTGGGCTTAGTGAACTGATCATTACCACCAAGTATCATCAAGTTTTGGTGAAAAAATGTTTGCTGAGATTTCAGCAAACTAGTAGTTTTTTGGAAGCTTGGCAACCCCTTTAAAATGAAAGTGTTTTTCGCCAGTCTCTGCATGGGGTACTTCAAGAGGAAACAAACCATAGAGATAGAACTTAGAACTACTTCATTTGGTCAAGTTTCAAGGAGCTAGCACAAACCGTGTTTGATTTAGAGTTTCAAACACATCTATCTATAAAGCAGAAAACAGAGTGAAACCTAAAAATTCAAAGTGTTACTGGAAACGAACGCTTGAACCTAGAAGAGTGAAAATTGGGCAGCCAAGTGGGCTTAGTGAACTCATCATTACCACCAAGTATCATCAAGATTTGGTGAAAAAATGTTTGCTGAGATTTCAGCAAACTAGTAGTTTTTTGGAAGCTTGGCAACCCCTTTCAAACGAAAGTGTTTTTCGCCAGTCTCTGCATGGGGTACTTCAAGAGGAAACAAACCATAGAGATAGAACTTAGAACTACTTCATTTGGTCAAGTTTCAAGGAGCTAGCACAAACCGTGTTTGATTTAGAATTCCAAACACAGATATCTATGTAGGAGAAAACAGAGTGAAACCTAAAAATTCAAACTGTTACTGAAAACGAAAGCTTCAACATAGAAGAATAAAATTTGGGCAGCCAAGTGGGATTAGTGAACTGACCATTACCACCAAGTATCATCAAGATTTGGTGAAAAAATGTTTGCTGAGATTTCAGCAAACTAGTAGTTTTTTGGAAGCTTAGCAACCCCTTTCAAACGGAAGTGTTTTTCACCAGTCTCTGCATGGGGTTCTTCAAGAGGAAACAAACCATAGAGATAGAACTTAGAACTACTTCATTTGGTCAAGTTTCAAGGAGCTAGCACAAACCGTGTTTGATTTAGAGTTTCAAACACATCTATCTATATAGCAGAAAACAGAGTGAAACCTAAAAATTCAAACAGTCACTGGAAACGAAAGCTTCAACCTAGAAGAATAAAATTTGGGCAGCCAAGTGGGATTAGTGAACTGATCATTACCACCAAGTATCATCAAGATTTGGTGAAAAAATGTTTGCTGAGATTTCAGCAAACTAGTAGTTTTTTGGAAGCTTGGCAACCCCTTTCAAACGAAAGTGTTTTTCGCCAGTCTCTGCATGGGGTACCTCAAGAGGAAAAAAACCATAGAGATAGAACTAACAACTACTTCATTTTGTCAAGTTTCAAGGAGCTAGCACAAACCGTGTTTGATTTAGAGATTCAAAGACATCTATCTATATAGCAGAAAACAGAGTGAAACCTAAAATTTCAAAGTGTTACTGGAAACGAACGCTTGAACCTAGAAGAGTAAAAATTGCGCTGCCAAGTGGGCTTAGTGAACTGATCATTACCACCAAGTATCATCAAGTTTTGGTGAAAAAATATTTGCTGAGATTTCAGCAAACTAGTAGTTTTTTGGAAGCTTGGCAACCCCTTTAAAACGAAAGTGTTTTTCGCCAGTCTCTGCATGGGGTACTTCAAGAGGAAACAAACCATAGAGATAGAACTTAGAACTACTTCATTTGGTCAAGTTTCAAGGAGCTAGCACAAACCGTGTTTGATTTAGAGTTTCAAACACATCTATCTATAAAGCAGAAAACAGAGTGAAACCTAAAAATTCAAAGTGTTACTGGAAACGAACGCTTGAACCTAGAAGAGTGAAAATTGGGCAGCCAAGTGGGCTTAGTGAACTCATCATTACCACCAAGTATCATCAAGATTTGGTGAAAAAATGTTTGCTGAGATTTCAGCAAACGAGTAGTTTTTTGGAAGCTTGGCAACCCCTTTCAAACGAAAGTGTTTTTCGCCAGTCTCTGCATGGGGTACTTCAAGAGGAAACAAACCATAGAGATAGAACTTAGAACTACTTCATTTGGTCAAGTTTCAAGGAGCTAGCACAAACCGTGTTTGATTTAGAATTCCAAACACAGATATCTATGTAGGAGAAAACAGAGTGAAACCTAAAAATTCAAACTGTTACTGAAAACGAAAGCTTCAACCTAGAAGAATAAAATTTGGGCAGCCAAGTGGGATTAGTGAACTGACCATTACCACCAAGTATCATCAAGATTTGGTGAAAAAATGTTTGCTGAGATTTCAGCAAACTAGTAGTTTTTTGGAAGCTTGGCAACCCCTTTCAAACGGAAGTGTTTTTCGCCAGTCTCTGCATGGGGTACTTCAAGAGGAAACAAACCATAGAGATAGAACTTAGAACTACTTCATTTGGTCAAGTTTCAAGGAGCTAGCACAAACCGTGTTTGATTTAGAGTTTCAAACACATCTATCTATATAGCAGAAAACCGAGTGAAACCTAAAAATTCAAACAGTCACTGGAAATGAAAGCTTCAACCTAGAAGAATAAAATTTGGGCAGCCAAGTGGGATTAGTGAAGTGATCATTACCACCAAGTATCATCAAGATTTGGTGAAAAAATGTTTGCTGAGATTTCAGCAAACTAGTAGTTTTTTGGAAGCTTGGCAACCCCTTTCAAACGAAAGTGTTTTTCGCCAGTCTCTGCATGGGGTACCTCAAGAGGAAAAAAACCATAGAGATAGAACTAACAACTACTTCATTTTGTCAAGTTTCACGGAGCTAGCACAAACCGTGTTTGATTTAGAGTTTCAAACACATCTATCTATATAGCAGAAAACAGAGTGAAACCTAAAAATTCAAAGTGTTACTGGAAACGAACGCTTGAACCTAGAAGAGTGAAAATTTTGCAGCCAAGTGGGCTTAGTGAACTGATCATTACCATCAAGTATCATCAAGATTTGGTGAAAAAATGTTTGCTGAGATTTCAACAAACTAGTAGTTTTTTGGAAGCTTGGCAACCCCTTTCAAACGAAAGTGTTCTTCACCAGTCTCTGCATGGGGTACTTCAAGAGGAAACAAACCATAGAGATAGAACTTAGAACTACTTCATTTTGTCAAGTTTCAAGGAGCTAGCACAAACCGTGTTTGATTTAGAGTTTCAAACACATCTATCTATATAACAGAAAACAGAGTGAAACCTAAAAATTCAAACTGTTACTGGAAACGAACGCTTGAACCTAGAAGAGTGAATGTTGGGCAGCCAAGTGGGCTTAGTGAATTGATCATTACCACCAAGTATCATCAAGATTTGGTGAAAAAATGTTTGCTGAGATTTCAGCAAACGAGAAGTTTTTTGGAAGCTTGGCAACCCCTTTCAAACGAAAGTGTTCTTCACCAGTCTCTGCATGGGGTACTTCAAGAGGAAACAAACCATAGAGATAGAACTTAGAAGTACTTCATTTTGCAAGTTTCAAGGAGCTAGCACAAACCGTGTTTGATTTAGAGTTTCAAACACATCTATCTATATAGCAGAAAACAGAGTGAAACCTAAAATTTCAAAGTGTTACTGGAAACGAACGCTTGAACCTAGAAGAGTGAAAATTGGGCAGCCAAGTGGGCTTAGTGAACTGATCATTACCACCAAGTATCATCAAGATTTGGTGAAAAAATGTTTGCTGAGATTTCAGCAAACTAGTAGTTTTTTGGAAGCTTGGCAACCCCTTTCAAACGAAAGTGTTCTTCGCCAGTCTCTGCATGGGGTACTTCAAGAGGAAACAAACCATAGAGATAGAACTTAGAACTACTTCATTTGCTCAAGTTTCACGGAGCTAGCACAAACCGTGTTTGATTTAGAGTTTCAAACACATCTATCTATATAGCAGAAAACAGAGTGAAACCTAAAATTTCAAAGTGTTACTGGAAACGAACACTTGAACCTAGAAGAGTGAAAGTTGGGCAGCCAAGTGGGCTTAGTGAACTGATCATTACCACCAAGTATCATCAAGATTTGGTGAAAAAATGTTTGCTGAGATTTCAGCAAACGAGTAGTTTTTTGGAAGCTTGGCAACCCCTTTCAAACGAAAGTGTTTTTCGCCAGTCTCTGCATGGGGTACTTCAACAGGAAACAAACCATAGAGATAGAACTTAGAACTACTTCATTTGGTCAAGTTTCAAAGAGCTAGCACAAACCGTGTTTGATTTAGAATTCCAAACACATCTATCTATGTAGGAGAAAACAGAGTGAAACCTAAAAATTCAAACAGTCACTGGAAATGAAAGCTTCAACCTAGAAGAATAAAATTTGGGGATCCAAGTGGGATTAGTGAATTGATCATTACCACCAAGTATCATCAAGATTTGGTGAAAAAATGTTTGCTGAGATTTCAGCAAACTAGTAGTTTTTTGGAAGCTTGGCAACCCCTTTCAAACGAAAGTGTTCTTCGCCAGTCTCTGCATGGGGTACTTCAACAGGAAAAAAACCATAGAGATAGAACTTAGAACTACTTCATTTGCTCAAGTTTCAAGGAGCTACAACAAACCGTGTTTGATTTAGAGTTTCAAACACATCTATCTATATAGCAGAAAACAGAGTGAAACCTAAAAATTCAAAGTGTTACTGGAAACGAACGCTTGAACCTAGAAGAGTAAAAATTGGGCAGCCAAGTGGGCTTAGTGAACTGATCATTACCACCAAGTATCATCAAGTTTTGGTGAAAAAATGTTTGCTGAGATTTCAGCAAACTAGAAGTTTTTTGGAAGCTTGGCAACCCCTTTCAAACGAAAGTGTTTTTCGCCAGTCTCTGCATGGGGTACTTCAAGAGGAAACAATCCATAGAGATAGAACTTAGAACTACTTCATTTGCTCAAGTTTCAAGGAGCTAGCACAAACCGTGTTTGATTTAGAATTCCAAACACAGCTATCTATGTTGGAGAAAACAGAGTGAAACTTAAAATTCAAACTGTTACTGGAAACGAATGCTTCAACCTAGAAGAATAAAAATTGCGCTGCCATGTGGGCTTAGTGAACTGATCATTACCACCAAGTATCATCAAGATTTGGTGAAAAAATGTTTGCTGAGATTTAAGCAAACTAGTAGTTTTTTGGAAGCTTGGTAACCACTTTCAAACGAAAGTGTTTTTCGCCAGTCTCTGCATGGGGTACTTCAAGAGGAAACAAACCATAGAGATGGAACTTAGAACTACTTCATTTTGTCAAGTTTCAGGGAGCTAGCACAAACCGTGTTTGATTTAGAGTTTCAAACACATCTATCTATATAGCAGAAAACAGAGTGAAACCTAAAAATTCAAACTGTTACTGGAAACGAACGCTTGAACCTAGAAGAGTGAAAGTTGGGCAGCCAAGTGGGATTAGTGAACTGATCATTACCACTAAGTATCATCAAGATTTGGTGAAAAAATGTTTGCTGAGATTTCAGCAAACTAGTAGTTTTTTGGAAGCTTGGCAACCCCTTTCAAACGAAAGTGTTTTTCGCCAGTCTCTGCATGGGGTACTTCAAGAGGAAACAAACCAAAGAGATAGAACTTAGAACTACTTCATTTTGTCAAGTTTCAAGGAGCTAGCACAAACCGTGTTTGATTTAGAGTTTCAAACACATCTATCTATATAACAGAAAACAGAGTGAAACCTAAAAATTCAAAGTGTTACTGGAAACGAATGCTTGAACCTAGAAGAGTGAAAATTGGGAAGCCAAGTGGGCTTAGTGAACTGATCATTACCACCAAGTATCATCAAGATTTGGTGAAAAAATGTTTGCTGAGATTTCAGCAAACGAGAAGTTTTTTGGAAGCTTGGCAACCCCTTTCAAACGAAAGTGTTCTTCACCAGTCTCTGCATGGGGTACTTCAAGAGGAAACAAACCATAGAGATAGAACTTAGAACTACTTCATTTTGTCAAGTTTCACGGAGCTAGCACAAACCGTGTTTGATTTAGAGTTTCAAACACATCTATCTATATAGCAGAAAACAGAGTGAAACTTAAAATTTCAAAGTGTTACTGGAAACGAACGCTTGAACCTAGAAGAGTAAAAATTGGGCAGCCAAGTGCGATTAGTGAACTGATCATTACCGTCAAGTATCATCAAGTTTTGGTGAAAAAATGTTTGCTGAGATTTCAGCAAACTAGTAGTTTTTTGGAAGCTTGGCAACCCCTTTCATACGAAAGTGTTTTTCGCCAGTTTCTACATGGGGTACTTCAAGAGGAAACAAACCAAAGAGATAGAACTTAGATCTACTTCATTTGGTCAAGTTTCAAGGAGCTAGCACAAACCGTGTTTGATTTAGAATTCCAAACACAGCTATCTATGTAGGAGAAAACAGAGTGAAACCAAAAAATTCAAACTGTTACTGGAAACGAATGCTTCAACCTAGAAGAATAAAAATTGGGCAGCCAAGTGGGATTAGTGAACTGATTATTACCACCAAGTATCATCAAGATTTGGTGAAAAAATGTTTGCTGAGATTTCAGCAAACTAGTAGTTTTTTGGAAGCTTGGCAACCC
Source organism: Callospermophilus lateralis (assembly GCF_048772815.1). Lineage (NCBI taxonomy): Eukaryota > Metazoa > Chordata > Mammalia > Rodentia > Sciuridae > Callospermophilus > Callospermophilus lateralis. The sequence goes on from NW_027515384.1 coordinate 78,381, forward strand.
CTTTCATACGGAATTGTTTTTCGCCAGTCTCTGCATGGGGTACTTCAAGATTAAACAAACCATAGAGATGGAACTTACAACTACTTTATTTTTTCAAGTTTCAAGGAGCTAGCACAAACCGTGTTTGATTTAGAGTTTCAACGACATCCATCTATATAGCAGAAAACAGAGTGAAACCTAAAATTTCAAAGTGTTACTGGAAACGAACGATTGAACCTAGAAGAGTAAAAATTGGGCAGCCAAGTGGGCTTAGTGAACTGATCATTACCACCAAGTATCATCAAGTTTTGGTGAAAAAATGTTTGCTGAGATTTCAGCAAACTAGTAGTTTTTTGGAAGCTTGGCAACATCTTTCAAACGAAAGTGTTCTTCGCCAGTCTCTGCATGGGGTACTTCAAGAGGAAACAAACCATAGAGATAGAACTTAGAACTACTTCATTTGGTCAAGTTTCACGGAGCTAGCACAAACCCTGTTTGATTTAGAATTAAAAAACAGCTATCTATGTAGGAGAAAACAGAGTGAAACCTAAAAATTCAAACAGTCACTGGAAACGAAAGCTTCAACCTAGATGAATAAAATTTGGGCAGCCAAGTGGGATTATTGAAGTGATCATTACCACCAAGTATCATCAAGATTTGGTGAAAAAATGTTTGCTGAGATTTCAGCAAACTAGTAGTTTTTTGGAAGCTTGGCAACCCCTTTCAAACGAAAGTGTTTTTTGCCAGTCTCTGCATGGGGTACCTCAAGAGGAAAAAAACCATAGAGATAGAACTAACAACTACTTCATTTTGTCAAGTTTCAAGGAGCTAGCGCAAACCGTGTTTGATTTAGAGTTTCAAAGACATCTATCTATATAGCAGAAAACAGAGTGAAACCTAAAATTTCAAAGTGTTACTGGAAACGAACGCTTGAACCTAGAAGAGTAAAAATTGCGCTGCCAAGTGGGCTTAGTGAACTGATCATTACCACCAAGTATCATCAAGTTTTGGTGAAAAAATGTTTGCTGAGATTTCAGCAAACTAGTAGTTTTTTGGAAGCTTGGCAACCCCTTTAAAACGAAAGTGTTTTTCGCCAGTCTCTGCATGGGGTACTTCAAGAGGAAACAAACCATAGAGATAGAACTTAGAACTACTTCATTTGGTCAAGTTTCAAGGAGCTAGCACAAACTGTGTTTGATTTAGAGTTTCAAACACATCTATCTATAAAGCAGAAAACAGAGTGAAACCTAAAAATTCAAAGTGTTACTGGAAACGAACGCTTGAACCTAGAAGAGTAAAAATTGCGCTGCCAAGTGGGCTTAGTGAACTCATCATTACCACCAAGTATCATCAAGATTTGGTGAAAAAATGTTTGCTGAGATTTCAGCAAACTAGTAGTTTTTTGGAAGCTTGGCAACCCCTTTCAAACGAAAGTGTTTTTCGCCAGTCTCTGCATGGGGTACTTCAAGAGGAAACAAACCATAGAGATAGAACTTAGAACTACTTCATTTGGTCAAGTTTCAAGGAGCTAGCACAAACCGTGTTTGATTTAGAATTCCAAACACAGCTATCAATGTAGGAGAAAACAGAGTGAAACCTAAAAATTCAAACTGTTACTGAAAACGAAAGATTCAACCTAGAAGAATAAAATTTGGGCAGCCAAGTGGGATTAGTGAACTGACCATTACCACCAAGTATCATCAAGATTTGGTGAAAAAATGTTTGCTGAGATTTCAGCAAACTAGTAGTTTTTTGGAAGCTTGGCAACCCCTTTCAAACGGAAGTGTTTTTCGCCAATCTCTGCATGGGGTACTTCAAGAGGAAACAAACCATAGAGATAGAACTTAGAACTACTTCATTTGGTCAAGTTTCAAGGAGCTAGCACAAACCGTGTTTGATTTAGAGTTTCAAAGACATCTATCTATATAGCAGAAAACAGAGTGAAACCTAAAATTTCAAAGTGTTACTGGAAACGAACGCTTGAACCTAGAAGAGTGAAAATTGGGCAGCCAAGTGGGCTTAGTGAACTGATCATTACCACCAAGTATCATCAAGTTTTGGTGAAAAAATGTTTGCTGAGATTTCAGCAAACTAGTAGTTTTTTGGAAGCTTGGCAACCCCTTTCAAACGAAAGTGTTCTTCGCCAGTCTCTGCATGGGGTACTTCAAGAGGAAACAAACCATAGAGATAGAACTTAGAACTACTTCATTTTGTCAAGTTTCAAGAAGCTAGCACAAACCGTGTTTGATTTAGAGTTTCAAACACATCTATCTATATATCAGAAAACAGAGTGAAACCTAAAAATTCAAACTGTTACTGGAAACGAACGCTTGAACCTAGAAGAGTGAAAGTTGGGCAGCCAAGTGGGCTTAGTGAACTGATCATTACCACCAAGTATCATCAAGATTTGGTGAAAAAATGTTTGCTGAGATTTCAGCAAACGAGAAGTTTTTTGGAAGCTTGGCAACCCCTTTCAAACGAAAGTTTTTTTCGCCAGTCTCTGCATGGGGTACTTCAAGAGGAAACAAACCATAGAGATAGAACTTAGAACTACTTCATTTTGCAAGTTTCAAGGAGCTAGCACAAAACGTGTTTGATTTAGAGTTTCAAACACATCTATCTATATAGCAGAAAACAGAGTGAAACCTAAAATTTCAAAGTGTTACTGGAAACGAACGCTTGAACCTAGAAGAGTGAAAATTGGGCAGCCAAGTGGGATTAGTGAACTGATTATTACCACCAAGTATCATCAAGATTTGGTGAAAAAATGTTTGCTGAGATTTCAGCAAACTAGTAGTTTTTTGGAAGCTTGGCAACCCCTTTCATACGGAATTGTTTTTCGCCAGTCTCTGCATGGGGTACTTCAAGATTAAACAAACCATAGAGATGGAACTTACAACTACTTTATTTTTTCAAGTT